>NW_024069053.1:0-73509 GCF_009389715.1 Phoenix dactylifera | reverse complement strand
TGCCAATTTTTGTAGAGCAAATGTTTCTTTTAGATTTTTTGCTCCACTACCTCATTACAATTTGTATGTAAGCTCCACCACATCCATTGTCCTCATGTATATTATCTATTAAAAAATATTAATTATTATCCCTCCCTCTTTTCACACTTGTAGGGTACCAAGTGTAAACACTACCAAGCTATAGTAGGTAAATAACTCCTTTGTCTAGTTGCAACAACCTGATGAACTTTATTTTAGCACCTGCTTCTAACCCTAAACCACCTAACCCTATCCTAAACCACCTAATCTTTATTTTAAAATATTTGATCCTAATTCTAGGTTGCCTAATCCAAATTTCAACTTTTTCTTTGATCTAATCAAACCAAGTCCTCTAGCCAAACACCATCGAAACACCTAAATAGTCCAAAATTCTCATTAAAATTTGAGCCTATTATTGATTCAATATAAAATTGGGTTAAAATTGATATCCTTCATTCCCCTCTTGCCATATATCTTCTCCAATACACTCCCCACATGCTCTCCTTGTCACACCAGATTCTATTCCTACTACAAGATAAATCAAGATATCCAAATATCTTCCATAACAAACCTTTATCCTCTCTTAAGGCTAATCTTGTGCATATATTAGACCTAAGTATGTCCTTCATGTTTAGCCCTAGTAGCCCCACCAAAAGATATTTATCATTAAGCCTCCCTTGAAATCTAGCCTTATTAACACCTTTGGTCATGAAAACAACCACCATTAGGTCTTCTTATCCTCCTACAATATCCCAACCCTTTATTCCCCTTCCACCTTATCGATTCAAGAGGAGGAAAGACCTAATCCTTTTTCCCACATAGCTATCTCTTTACCCTCAATTAGTTCTGATCATTTAATCCTAGCCATTCTCTCTATTTCCTAATCTTTGCCACTTAATAAAATACAAACCTAAAAAATACACTTGCTTTAAGTCCTAACCCTGCACATTTCATTATTCTCCTTTTCCTTTAGCTATAGAAAGGAACCATCTCAACTCCATCTTAACCACTATATCTCACGACTAAATTGCATCTAGCTAAATCTAAACTCCTAAACCAACCTCTCTTCCTCCTACATAATCATAGTTCTTAATTCTTAAAGAAATAGAACAAATATACCTTTTTTGTGTCTTAACCCTCCAACCTAGCTACATCACTAATCTCTTTCAATACCCTAGTAAAAATAGGATTAAGCCATCTATCACCCTTCATCAATCCTTAGATCTAGGGTTGTCCCCTCCATAAATCCTAGCTACCCATGCTCTCTTATAAATAATCCCTCTCATCTTCTAAAAAATCTATAGAACATCTGCATAGAAAATTCACACAAAAATCTCTTAGAAATTAGCAAGTGCTACGGAAAACCTACCACCTTGAGTCCTCTAAACCCTATGCCCTATCTCTTACCTTGTTCCTCTTCTATTTCCTCCTTGCATGAGGTCCTTACCTTAGCCTCCATTGGCAACCACCCAAGCAAGAGGGAGCCATGAAGGGGTCTTGGGTGCTAATAACCCCTCCCCCTTTTTCGTTTTCTAATTTACTATGCATAAATCCCCAAATGAGTTAGAAAATCATATCTTCCTCTAGAGGAGGGTAGTGGGGTATGCCAGCGGGCCCTTTCCTACCATTAACCTATATTTTTATTTAACTTTATCTATACTAGATTCCTAGTTACCTAAGCTAGGTGGTGATTCTAACACCCTAGACCCTAATGAGTACACAACAGGACATAATTTCGGCATTTTATTTTTTATTTTTGTAAATCCACTCCATCCAACTGAGAGAACTTGACTAGTATATAACAAGATAATAGAAGAGCTACTCCTTGCCAATCGAAACTAGTAGAATGTGAAGCATACATTTTAAGTGTATTACTAGATTTTTGTAAATTTGTAATTAGTATGAGCTTCTTCAGAAATATCATCTTGTAGATCATCATTGGACCTCTCTTGTTGTGGAGTTTTACTATAATAGAACAGTGCTACAATGGTAGTTCATATGGATCCGCTAACAAACCTATATTAGTTTGTGAGCATTAAAGTATAGTTTAAAAATGCCCTCGTTTATCGTGGGAGAGCCTTTAACTTCATATGCTATTGTTGTAGCATTAGCCTCATCCTTAGAAAGACATAATAGCAAGGTTCCCATCCATGTGCTTAAAAGTCTAGAAAGCCTAGAAGTCATGTTGTAGAATGCTAAAGTTCTTTAAAGAAATATACAAAAATGTGAAGAGGGCTTACATATAGGTAGATAGATAGAGATTCTCGAGGATGACTAACAGAGAGTTAGATCTTAAAAGTAATAGATAAGTAGAAGGATATGTCAATGAAAGAAGAGTAATTAAGCAAAGGAATAGGAGTAAATGACCAAATATAGCTACAAATACTCTCCACATGAACAAACAAATATGCATATAATGGTTGATGCAAAAAGCATGTAATATACTGTAAGTTATCTTGTTTGAAGAAAATTGCTGCATCTCATGATATGAAGCTGCCATATAGGTTGGAAGGTACTATAGAGTTATTGCAATGATGGTGAAACAAGAGAAGGTGCAGGCTAGAATAGCAATATACCATGGATTGGATTGCAATAAAAATAGCAATGATAGTGTAGTAGTGGGGAGGGGGAGAGAGAGAGGAGGTGGTGGTGGCGATGTAGCAGGAAAGAGAGCACGAGGGAGGGGGTGGGTGCAGTGAGGTGCAATGATGCCGAAGTGCCTAGGATGCACATGACGCCACTAGGTCATGAGTTCCGACCTCATGAGTTGCAGATCCTACGCACGAGTCTTAGGACACGACTAGTTTAGTTTTTATTTTTCTTTTTTAGTTAGAAAAGTTTTGATGTTAGCAAATTCTAGGAAGTTTTGATTTTTGAGAACCTTCTTTTTGAAAACTTTTTATGTTATTAGAAAAGTTAGTAGTCAGAATTCTTGAAATTAGAATAGAACTTAGAATCTCACATTGGAAAGTTGAAGAAAAGAGTCCCTTTATAAATACCGTATTAAGACTCCTCTTGTAATCATACTTGAGATATTTGAGTTATTGACTAATAGAGATTTTATTATGTGAACTATTCTTGCTTTCCTTTTCTCTATTCTCTCTCTCTCCTATTTTGTGGATCTTTAGTGTTTGTGAGTGAGTATGTGAGAGCTATATCCTTGGAGTGGCTTGCCAAAATAGCTGCCACAATCGGTTGCGCCGACATACTCTTCCTCCTTTGTGGCTTTAGTCCAAGTTCAACACCTCTTGGTGTCAGTTGGTATCAGAGCACGATTTTAAGATGCTGCCCTATTAACACAACGTCGAAGAACATGTTGTACATGAGCTAGATCTGTGAGATATCAAAGTAGATGAATTGTCCACCAAGCTTGAACAAGTTCGATAAGAAAAGCAGGAGCTTCATTAAGGCAAGAGCAATGTGAATGCCAACATCGGCGAGCATTCCAATCACTACTCTGATAAAGAGCCCTTTGACAATGATAGAAAGTGTTCTAGTGAAGAAGTGGAAGATTTCAATCTGTTCTACAAAAAAAGTGTCTTCGTTGAGTTAAGAAGATAGCCAGCATTAACGTGAAGGAAGACTACATTGCAACCATCATGACTTTTGTAGTAAAATAGACATCCATGACTTTGAAGAATTTCTACAACCTGACGAGTTCATTGATTGGCTTCACACTATTGGAACGAGTTAATACATTTTTTGATAATTAACATATGAAGCTAGTTGCCATGAAGCTTAAGAAGTATGCATTAATTTGGTGGAAAAATCAGAATTGACGATGTGAGCATGAAAGATGTTGGCAAGTTCCAAATGTGTGATAACATGCATTGCAAACACAAACATAAATTTCTCCTTGAAGTTTGTCACTAGAATAAATTTTTTAAGTTCCACAATCTTCAGTAGCATGACATGACTGTAGAAAAGTACACAATAGAATTCAAGCAACCTTTCATGATGTGCAACATCAAGGAGCCCAAAGAGTACACTATAGCATGATATCTTGATGAAGCCTGAAATTGGTTAAGTCATGCAACTTCAACCCTATTGGATGCTGAATGATGTGATAAGCTTGGCAACAAAAGGTCGCAAAGCAGCAACTAAGAATAAATAATTCATATTTTACAACGTATAGAGATGGAGCATCGGACTAAGGGATCTCTATATCGAAAATGCCAGCACCCTCCAAAGCCAGCACCCCTAACTATTCTAGAAGAAGGATAAGGGCATCCTCAGCAACCTCAGCCGTTCCAACACTGTCACCTCCAACCCTTACGAGTGTTTCAAGTGCCAAGAATTTGGGCATATTGTAGTTGGCTGCCCAATTAGAAAGCTTGTCTCTTTGGTGGAAGAAGAATCATGCATAAAGTGGAGAAAGAAGATCATATAGTTAAGTGGGATGAGAAAGATTGAGTGAGAAGAACTAGTGCATGCTGATCAAGGTGAAATTTTGATGGTTCGTCGTACCTTTAATACTACCATGGTAGTTGATAATGAAGATTGGTTACACCGCAACCTCTTCCATACTAAGTGTACCTTGCATAGCAAGATATGCAACGTCATCATAGGTGGAGGCAATTATGAGAACATTGTTGCAATGCTGACGATTGACAAGCTAAATTGCTTATCGAAAATCACCCATATCCCTACAAGTTGCAGTGGCTAAGGCAATGAAGTAAGGGTTGCAAAGCTTTGTTTAGTCCAATTCTCCATCAAAAAATGATATCAAGATGAGGCATGATGCAATGTTATTCTATGGATGCTCGTCATATATTGTTAGAACGTTGATGACAGTATGATCATAGAGCTATTCATGATGACTTCATAATTACTTATACTTTTGAGAAGATGACATGAAGATCACCTTAGTACCCTGGAAGATGGATCATTGCCCCAAGCTCACATTGGCAATGCCTTCAAATCCAAGCCCGAACTCCTCAAGGCATATAAGGAGTCTACTATTGTGTGTGATGTAATCATGCTAGAAGAGAGAATAAGGAGTCCAAAAAGTTGGTTGATGTTGTGCTCGATGAGATCCTAGCCGGACTGTCTCCTACATGCGACATCCAATACTGCATCAACCTTGTACCTGATGTCGTCATCCCCAGCAAGCTTGCTTACTATATGAATCCCAAGTAGCATGAAGAACCTCAGCGCCATGTGATAGAGCTCATGGAGAAAGTGCTAGTCCAGGAAAGCATTAGTCCGTGTGCCTTGCCAGCAGTACTAGTACCTAAAAGGAATAAATCATGCCGTTTGTGCATTGATAATTGAGCTGTTAACAAGATCATATCAAGTACCAATTTTTCATCCATGGACTTGATGATTTTCTTGACCAACTATATGGCTCGATTATTTTCTCCAAGATCGATTTCTGAAGCGGCTATCATCAGATTCGACTACACTCAGGTGATGAATGGAAGATTGCCTTCAAGACTCAAGATAGCCTATACCATAAGACGGTCATGCTGTTTGGCCTTTCCAATGCTCCAAGCACTTTTATGGGTTTCATTGAATCAAATCTTCAGGTCATTTATTAGGAGATTTGTCATCATGTATTTTGATGACATTCCTATCTACAGTAAGAGGAAGAGCACGTGACACATCTCCAACAAGTGTTCCTCGGCTTAAGAGAGCAAAAGTTGTTTATCAACTTAAAGAAGTATCAATTCCTCACTGACAAATTGGAATTTCTCGAATTTATTATATCAAGCTGAGGTATCGAAGTGGATCCTAGTAAAGTTGAAGCCATCACTAGCTGGCCTACACCTAAGATGTTGCATGAGGTGAAAAGCTTTTATGGCTTAACCTTTTTTTTTATCAGTGAATTATGAAGAATTTTAGTTATATCGCTATGCCAATGATTAAGTGTATGAAGGAAGATCAATTTTGGTCAACAGATGAAGCACAACAAATTTTCAAAGAATCGAAGAAGAAGATTACTAAAGCAAGCACCTCCAAACTTTGACCTAATCTTCAAAGTTGATTACGATACTTCTAGTGTTGATATTGGTGCCGTCCTCAGCCAAGAAGGCCGTTGGATTATTTTTAGTAAGAAGTTGAATGATGCCAAGCTCAAATACTCAACATGTTACAAGAATTCTATGCTATCATACATGCTTTGGATCATTGGAGTCATTATCTATGGCATAAGAAGTTTATTCTCTGCTCCAACCATGAGGTACTCAAGCACCTGAATTCCTAACATAAACCTAACCACCGGCATGCCGTTTTGAGTGAGTTCCTTCATCTTTTTCCTTTCCTTCTCAAGAATAAATTGGATATCTAAAATTGAGTAGCGGATGCTTGAGTAGATGGCATGCACTCCTTTCCAATACATAGTTGAAAGTTGTTAGATTTGAAGTTGTCAAGAAATTAGATGAAAAAATTTAGATTTGGAGAGATTTGGAAGCTTAGTGCTGAAGGTTTTTATCAGCAATTTTGTCTCTAAAAAATTTTTCTGTTCATGGTATCCACCTGTGTGTGCCTCAATGTTCGTTTCAATAGGCTATCATCTTGGGAAGCCCATTATGGTGGACATGTTGGAACACTCTAGACGAGATAAGATTGTGGCGCTTATCAAGAAATTTTTTTTTGGTCAAGGATAGAAAAGGATGTAATACATCATATTGAGTGGTATCGAGTTTGCCACATTGCCCAGTCAGGAAGATAGAATGCCAAACTCTACTTACCATTGCTGGTTTCAAAGGATCCATGGAAAGATATAATCATGGATTTCATTGTGGGCTTACCTAGGACTTAATGGAACAAGGATTTAGTCATGGTGGTGGTTGATCGATTCTTTAAGATGGTTCATTTTGTGTCCTATTAGAAGACACATGATGCCTATCACCTTGTTGAACTCTACTTTTACGAGATTCTGCACCTTTATGGTATTCCTAAGACAATTATATTTGATAGAACGTGAAGTTTATGAGTCATTTTTGGTGAACCTTGTGGTGGAAGATGGGTATTCAACTTTAATTCAGCTCAGTTAGCCATCCGCAAACAGATGGTTAGACTGAAGCTGGGAACCAAAGTTTAGGAAATCTATGGAGAAATTTTATTGGTAACCATATGCAATAGGTGGAATCTTTTATTGGCCCAAGCCGAACTTGCTTACAATAATTTGGTGAGTTAAGCGACTGGAAAGTATCCATTTGAAGTCGTCTTTAATAAACAACCTTTGAGCCTATTAGACCTTGCAGTTCCTACCAACGACATGCCAATTTTGTGGAGATACTAATGCATGAGATAAGGAGACTAAAAAACTACATGAAGATGTGTGAGAAAGGATTCACCGACAAACAACAAAATACCATTATTATGCCAACAAGCATAAGAAACGTGCCATCTTCTTCTTTTTTTTGGTACATAAAAACTGTCATCTTCAAAGAAGGTAACCTTGTTTGGGTGCACCTAAGGAAAGAGCAATTCCTTTCTAGAAGTACCAAGTTATCTCTTGAGCAGATGGCCCTTTCAAAGTTCTGAAATGCATTAATGATATACCTATAAAATTGAACTTTCAGGAGGACTATGGAGTACCTGCAACATTCAATATAGCTGACATATCGCCTTAATATGAAGACCAAAAAGATCAAGAAGATCTAGACTTGATGACAAGTCTTTTTCCAACTAGTGGAGTATAATACCAAAGCACCTAGGGTGCATGTGATGCAGCACGAGTTGTGAGTCCTAATCACATGGGTCATTGGACATAACCAGTTTTTGATGATTAGTTATTTTTCTGTCTTAGAAAAATTTGATGTTAGTAAATTTTAGAGAATTTTGATTTTTGTGAACCTTCTTTTTGAGAACTTTGATGTTATTATAAAAGTTAGTAGTCAGAATTTTTCGAGTTAGAATAGGACTTAGAATTCTATATTAAAAAGTTGAAGAAAATAGTCCCTTTATACTACTTATAAATACCTCATTAGAATTCCTCTTGTAATCATACTTGTGATACTTGAGTTATTGATTAATGGAGATTTTATTGTGGGAACTATTCTTCCCTTGCCTTTTCTTTATTCTCTCTCTTTTCCCTTTTGATAGATTCCTAGGGTTTGCAAATGAGAGTGCGAAAGTTGTATCTTTGGAGTAGCATGCCAAAATGATGCTTTTGGCCTTGGAAGAGAATGATCTACCTCTAGTTGTTTTCTAAGTACTATCCACCCCTATGTTGTACGTGTCGTAGTGTGATTTCTACCTCGCTACACTCGGTTGCACTAATGTACCCTTTCTCCTTTAAGTTTTTAGCCCAAATTTAATACTTTGCTCGCTTCGTGTAGTGAACTAGTCTACGATCATCTTGGGGCGATCTATTGGAGTATAGTAGTGATGGAGTAGAGAGAGATAGAGTGAGAGTAGACTAGAGAGAGTGGGAACCCTCTCTATTATGTGAGATCGATGCACTCTCGACCACTCATCATACACGGATGGCCGTGATTGGTCGACCAACCATCTCCAGCTCATTGTTGAACTAGAGAGGGTTCCATCTCAAAAAAACTAGTTGCCAAAAGATTAATCTTGATCATTTGTTTGAGAATGAGCCATCTATATTCATTTACCTGCTAAATGCAATCTAGCCCCCCCCCCCCCCCCCCCCCCCTTCTCTCTATTTTTGATATTTTTATTATTTAATAAGGACAAAATGTGGGAGTAAGAAAATTCTCGCAACCCTATAGAAGTGTTGATTCTTACTTGGTTTGGTCGAATTGTCAGCTTGTTTGATCGAATTGTCAAGACTAGCCAACTTCTATCCATCAATTTAATTTGTTTGGTATTTATCCTCAGGGCTGAGGGAGGATCAATGTCATTTCTCACATTGCTTCCTAAACTAAGCAATAATCCTTTTGAACCCTGAGCCCTGAGCCCCACCTCAATAGGCTTAAACTCGAGTTAATTGAGCTCGACCGCATCTGGATAGGATTTCCTTGCGCTTGCCGAGCCCTCCCTCGTCCGCAAAACCCTAAAACCCCTCGTCCCTCCTATTCCCCTCTCCCCAACCTCAGCGCCGAAGCCAAAATGGCCATCGTCTCCTCCTCCCTCCGCCACCGGTCCCTCGTCCTCCTCCGCCACTTCCGCCCCTTCTCCACCACCACTACCACCACCACCACCTCATCCTCTTCCTCCGGTCCTCCCATCTCCGTCTCCGTCGCCAAGTCCCGCCTCCGCAAGGAGTTCGACCCCGACCGCGCCGTCTCCATCCTATCCTCCGTCGCCGACCCCTCCGCGTCCCCTGTCTCCGCCCGCTTCGCCGTCGACCTCGCCGTCCGCCGCCTCGCCCGCGCCCGCCGCTTCGCCGACGTCGAAGCCCTCCTCGAGTCCCGCAAGTCCGCCCCCCACGCGGCCAACGAGCCCTTTCTCGCTACCGTCATCCTCTCTTACGGCGCCGCTGGCATGATCGACCACGCCATCCGCACCTTCGACGATGTCCCCCGCCTCACCGCTGCCCCCCACTCCCCGGTCTCCTTCAACGCCCTCCTCTCCGCCTGCATTCGGTCCAAGCAGCATCGCCGCGTCCCGCATCTCTTCGCCGACATCTCCAAGAAGCACGGTATCACCCCCGACGCCGTCTCCTATGGCGTCCTCATCAAGGCCCTATGCCTCTCCGGCAAGTCCGGCAAAGCCTTCGAAACCCTCAAGGAGATTGTGGAGGAGAAGAAGCTCGAGCCGACCACTGTAATCTACACCACTCTTCTGGATTCACTCTACAAGGAAGGGAAGCCAGAGGCGGCCGAGGAGCTGTGGAAGGAAATGGTGGGGAGGGGATGCTTTCCTGATTTGACTGCTTATAATGTTAGAGTCATGTATCGAGCGATGAACGGGAAGCCAGAGGAGGTTCTTGAGCTGATTCAGGAGATGGAGTCTGCTGGAGTGAAGCCAGACACCATCACGTATAATTATCTCATTACTTGCTATTGTAATGATGGGCAGCTTGAGGAAGCTAAGAAGGTTTACAAGGGTCTCAGGAAGAAGGGTTGTGTTCCGAATGCCACGACTTTTAAGATTTTGTTGGCTCGATCATGTGCTAATGGGGATATTGAGGCAGGCCCTGGAGGTTTTCAAGGATAGCATGAAGCAGAATAAGGTTCCAGATTTCCGAACAGTGAGGCTCTTGGTGGAGGGGTTGGCGAAGGGGTCGAAGGTGGAGGAGGCAAAGGTGGTGATTGATGGGGTGAGGAAGAGGTTCCCGGAGAATTTAGTGCGCGGATGGACAAAGGTCGAGAAGTTGCTCGGTTTGAGTCAAGATGGAGAAGTATCTGAGCAAGTAGAAGCTGCTTAGAGAATTCAAAATGGCAGGGTATCTTATTGACTTATCTCTCTTGGTGGACTTAGATTGTCCATTGGCCAGTTGGGTTGGATCGGTAACATCTGCTTTGAGAAGGTACATAACTTTCCGAAGTACCAAACTGCATCTTTCTTGAGCTCTGCCTTGTTAATCGTGGGGTTTCTGAGCACAAAGGCTAAATTACCAGGAAAATTACTAATGAAATAATGCATTTTCCTTTTTTTCAATACAAAAAGTGGTTCAACTGAATGTTGCCCGTTGTGACGTGAGCTACTCTAAGATAATTGGAGTTTCTTTTGTGCCTTCCGATTGAGCATTATTCTATTGATTATTAGTCTCTGATCTTAAGATTCAAAGGGTTTCTTGAAACTATAATGATGATCAGTATCTTGAATCTACCTTACATTATTAAACAGTCATGTCATGTTTTAGTTTCATTTATGGTTTAGGTGAGGTAATCATGTAACTTAGTGTCATGATGCCATAAGAATGTGCCTTCTTTTACCATGCTCTCTCAAATGCTACTTGAAACGTCAATCATGTCACAATGCCAAAATGTAAATGAAAACTGCCCAAGAATGAAGATTTCATTAAAAGGGTGGATAATTTGCGAGAAGTTGATCGCAAATGGCTGCTTTCTTCAGCCCATCTTTCATCTGGGTTCTCCTTCCATTTCCATTCATGCTCAAAAGAAAGTTATACTTGAGGATAATAACAAGAGAAAGTGACAAATTACTAATGGCTGATGAACTAAGTTTTTCCTTTCTTCTAGTAATAGTTTTTACAAGGCAGGACTGATGTAGGAGAGAGTCGGCTTTTGCTCTACTCCTAGGATGTTGGAACTTGAGGAAGTGGAGGATTATACCACAAATGTTGGATGTGCACATAATTTGCAACAAGGTGTCTAGTTGGTATTTATAATAATTTGATTAAGGTAGGTATTATGATGAATTACAGGTTCAGGCATTTCTGTCAGTGAGTTTCCTTTTTTTTCAGGGGAAGGGGGATGCACTCAGCCTTTTTTTTTTGGACATACTAGTGAAGTCATCATCAACACCTCTATATTTCCTATATGTTATATACTTGAACACAAACTGTATTTGTTAATTAGGGACTATAGATGAATGATCCTTCGAGTTCCACTTCTTCATTCATATGTACATATGTTCTATTCAAGATGCTATAGTTAAATTGAATCTTCAATTGGAGTGAGGCTTAATCACATAATGTGTTAAGAAGGGGAAGGCATGTGAACTTGCTAGAGAGGAAGAACATGGCATTAATGTTATGAAGGCTTGAACTAGGATTCCTAATTGATTGAATTTGGTGGTTGGTAGGAGAGTACACATTTGCTATCTTTCATGCTAGCTAAACATGGGGGAGAGTTGGTGGCTGAAATTCTATCAAGTTTGCTGTTTGACAAAGTATTCATATTGGGCAGTGCAATTTTTTATGACTCGTCGGTTTGTTATTGGCATGGTTTTAAAAGACAACCATATTCAATGCCTTAAAAGTCTGGCTAGGCATCCACCTTAACATTATGTTCCATGTTTGCATATATAGGATAATATTGATTTATACATTAATTTTGGATGTTGTCATATTATCAATGTTTTTAAAACTAGACCAGACTGACCCATTCAACCGATCGAATCAGGAACTGTTTGCTTGTCCAGTTTTGTACAAAGGATACTTTAAATATGGTCAAAACTAGGAGAATCGAAAGAAACGGTCAAACCAGCCGGTCCGGTTCTCAGATTCTTTTTATTGGTTAGTTTCATGGTGGGCTGATGTTATCGACAAATCGCCCCTAACCCTCCCTCCTTCGTGTCGAAGGCTTCAACTAATCACTCTCCCCATCCCTTCTCGTTTCCTTGAAACTAGAAGCATCCCTCCAATGCCTACTTCTTTTCCTTTACCCACCTTGAAACCATCTTCCCTCGCCTCTTCAAACCATCCCTTCTCTCCAAATCCACATCCAAGCTGATCGAACTACTCCTACTTCCTTGTCGGAAGACGACCTTGAGGAGCTGAAACCATTTGACTTCGAAGAGGTGAACAAGATGCCACACTTGTGCTACTCCTGTGTCCTAGTTCCTCCCTTGAACCAATATTTTCATTCGAAGATGAATCATCAAGCTTAGGGCTCCCACATGCCGAATATTGAATTCTCTTGTTGCCTACAAATCCACCACTCTCACTGCCTTCAAATCCACCTTGCTCTTCCCCTTTCCTTCCATGCCCAAGTTCCTCCGCCACATTTCAATCACTGTTTCAACCAAAGATCGAATCTTTACTAGTGCACAAGCTCTCCGGTACTCCATATGATCTAGGGTTTGAATCTTTGCGAGACTTCTGAGAACGATCAAGGGTTTTGTCGAGGCAAAGGGAGAAGATCCGAACCAGAATGCAATATAGGAGTTGTTGTCGAGGTGGGATCACTGGACCTGCCGGTTGGACCAGTTGACCTAGAAACCGGATAGTTTGTTGCTTCGTTGTCCGCCCGGTTTTTAAAACATTGCATATTAATAGTCCCGTTAACTAACAACATCTTATTATATAAGATAACTCATCTTATTTTATAGGATGATTATAGGATGACTTCATTTATTAGATTCAATATACACTCTTGGCTTTCGAATGTTCTCTCTCTTTTAGTTACTCTGAATTCATGGAACAGTCTCTTGTACACTTTATCTTTCTTGCTTGCTAATATTTTTATTTTCTAATTAATTGGGTGGGCCCTAGCCCTCACCTTGCATCAATCTACAGAAAAAAAAGGTATCTCTTAGGTTTCCTCTGTACTTATTGTTTATTTTTTTATTTATTAGTTCTGGGCTGCCTGGACCTTTGGTTGCTTCCCTCGGTGCTAGGCCTGTTGGCTGGCTTTCTGATGCTTACAGTCTTTTAAAACTATAGCTATTAGCAATTTGAATAGACTAAAAAGTCAAACTTAGGAAAGTATTTTGGGCCTTTTAAAAGGGTAAAGGTAACTTGATAGGAACTTTGTTGTTTTCAAACTTATTAATCAATTCAACATCTCTTATTGTGCACAGTATTTTGGATGTTGAGTGCATTTGATTAGTTATTCGTGAAGCATAATTTATTGAAATTACAATCTTTAAACACCTTCTAGCTTTGTCTGTGGTGTCTATGCTTATTGTTAAGAGTCGATTATTTTGTTAGATCTCTATTCGATGCTCTATCATGAGGGGGAGATTGTACTAATAATTTAAAATTTGGGAATCTTGTAAATGATGGCTTGTCAAATAGAGAAACAATGACTATCAGCTATACTGGTAAGGCCGTGGAATCATGCAGAAACATCTACATGGGCCATGAGTGGTCTCATATGGCCTGCAGCATTGTGGAATCCTGTTCAGTAGCTTGCAAGAGGTACAAATTACTCATTTTTATGGGGAGGTCAACCGACCAGCAAATTGGCTGGTTAGTCATGCAAAACAGAACTTCCTCCTTTTTTAATAAATATATCTTGATGGTTTTCCTAATTATTCAGGAGTCTAGCTCTTGTTAATATTTCAGCTTTGTGCTATTGTAGTATGTAAGCCTGAACTGTCTAGTACACCAAAAAATTGGACGAAAAGAAATGTATGGAATTGCAGTCATTGTTTCCTTCCAACTTTTCAGATGTAATTTATACTGAAAACACCAGATTCAGAAGTGGGGAACAAAGTTTGAGTTTTGAAAGGAAAGGCTACATGCAAATTGAAGGACTCTTGTGTTTTTTCTATTGCATCGACTGATTTCTTGTACTTGTGAGGCCCCCTCATCTTAAGCCAAATACATGCAGCTGCAGCCATATGCTTGTTTAAAACAGAATTAGATTCCGACGTAGCTGTGATTTTAAATCATTCAGCATTAGATGGGGTTCATCATGATGCTAATGTATATCCCATGCCTTCTTTTCTGCAGTCTTACTGAGAGAAATTGCATCATGGATTAGTAACATTAGCTGTAAGTAAATTCTCTTTTTTTTTTTGAAAAAAAAACTAAGGTCCACAATTTTGGTATCGGGTATCGTACTGGTACGTCACCAGTTCGGTATTTTTCTCACTTTTTGTCATAGTATCATCTGAAACTAGATGGTACAGATTAGTACGCACCTCAGTTTACCTCGGTACGGATTTTTTACCAACCTGAATAGTGTTTCATACCGGTTTCGATATGGTAGAATATAGTACGCCACGAACCAGGCAGTTTAGGGTGGTGTGGCAAACACTGAAATTAATAATATTAGTTATATAGATCGCAAGTTGGATTTTGATTGTCTAAAATATAATTGAGTGGTCCATAATAGGGGAAGAAGTATCCATTTATAGATGCTTTATACATTTTGCCTTCATATTGTACCCACTTCAAGGGAGAGGAGACCTTAGCTACTGACTTGAATGATTTCTTACCATAAAAACTTTAGCTTACCCAATAAAATGTTTTGTTTTTTTTCACTTTCTTCTGTTGTTTAGATTCAGTTCAGTAGATAATTTGATCTAGTATACTTCATTGTGCATTTTGTTTTATTATCCCTTGGAAAACTCTTTAAGTCAGGAACTGATTGTTCTTTCTTACCTTTTAAGTTTCCACTAGGATATCTCCATGAAGAATCTTTAGTATTGCTTCTCAAAATAGAGATGTTCTTTGTATAAAATGATTGAAAAAGACACCCAAGAATCATCCCTTCTCTTGTTTCTAGAGGGTTTGCTATTGCTTGTGCACCAAAGATTTTTAGTAGAACTTTTGCAGTTCTGTATAGCAGGAGTATAGTTCTAAAATCATTTCGTTGGACATTATTGAGCATGCTTTTGATATTATAAATACATTTTCTCATGCCACATCTTGTTCAAACAGTCCCTGCTTTAAGAATTTTTTGGCTCAGTTGTGCAAGATTGGGGATTTTGAGGAGGGTTTGGAGGTATCCAAGGATAGCAGGAGTAATGTTGGTTGATGATAGAGGTTTTTGGTGGAGGGGTTGGTGAAGGGTTGAATATTGAGGAGGCCATGGTCTCTTCTCTTTTGCTTTTTTCTTGTTTTTTGGTCCCTCCAATTATGCTTGTGATTGTTTTCAAAAAACATCTTTATGCTATACAGTTGCAGTACAGCTTCTTCCATAGGGGGTGGATCAGCTTTGGCAGGATTCCTCTATCGAAGATAGGACTGCTGTAATAAAGTTTGGAGATTCTTTACATATGTTTCACAACTGCAGGCTTATGGATCTTGTAGTATCTTCATTTTGCTAGTTTTATTTGAAATCCTAGACTTTGGCTTCCCTATTATGGAATAAAAATTTCCACTTTGACTGCCTCTGTTCCTGTTATGGTGTATTAGACAGCAGTTCCTTATGATCCGGAATAGTCTTCATCCCATACCCCTGTAATAATGGTAGAGTAAGGGCTCAGGGTACCTTCTATGAATGGGACGGAGAAATCGATCGATACTGCCTTTTCAACTTCGAGCTAGGCTTTGCTGACTTGAAAGTCCAGGTGGAAGTAGTCAGAATTGCTTTTTCTGGACTTTAGGTTCCGGAATGTTACGTAACATCAAGGAGAAATCAAAAAGCTGAAGACGTTTACTCAGCCTTTGGGAGAGGGTCGTGCTCTTTGGTGTGCTTGCTGGTTTATATTATTCATTTTTTGTAGGTAAAACTGTTAATGATCATGTTCCAGTTGATGAAAGAAATATCAGGGTAATGTGGTAGACATTTTGGCTCAGACAAGAAATTACCCTGGCTTAGATGCAAATGGTAATGTTGGTTGATAGGAACTATTGAATTCTTGGTTTGGAATAGTAACCCTTGATTGCCAGGAAGAGTAGGGCAAGACCTTGAGATAGAGCCAGCAAAGACTCTTCCAGGTTGACAGCTTACAGTTATCAGTCTTTCAGGGGTGTAACAGATTGAGGAGGCTTGAGTGTAGAAGTACTGGCATTGTATAAATTCAGTTGTCAACTGTCATGCCCTTTTGCGGATTGGCCGACAAAGAAGCCCTAAATTGCCATTTTTGAGGCAATGATTTAAGTGCTCCAGATTTCTACAGTACGTTCTTATTTTAAACTCTTTTGCTATGATGGTTGAATATTAGCAATGTAGTTCTGTAGTTATTGTGTAACTTGGTCCAAGCCATATTATCTTTCTTGCAATTTAATCTCCACTTTAGTTAAATAGGAATGGCTAGTAGTAGCAGCAGCAGCGGCTACCACTACTAAATTTTCTCAATCAAATGTTAGATGAGGAAAATATGGAGATTTTAAAGAAAACCTGACATTGTTGATAATATTTAAAGTTATCATGAAAATGTTATCATGCAACCAACTCGAATTAAAGACAAGATTTTTATATTTTCGGTTAACATTTTTAATTTTTTCTATGAAAAAGAGATAATAGTATCAATAAATTATTTTTGAGTGCACTTATGCATCTCTCTCTCCATGATTCTACAAGTGCTTTAGTAGATTTTGGGTATGTTGACGTTGAGTTGGTAGATTTTGGTGAATTGTGGCCAGATTCTTAGTGGATTCTAAACATCAACAAAGACTTTCCATAACTAGGTAAGAATGACTTAAGACTTGAATTCTCTATGATGCGTGTTTTGCATTATAAGAGGTTGTAAAATCCTATATAGCTACCACGTCATTCATCTCGAAGACATACGGCTATTGTTCATCTTTAGAACCAAATACAACATGTTTAGCGGCAAACACAGTGTTGCATATTGAACGCCAAGTGTCCGTTTCAAATTGAATGATGTGGTGGCTATTCAGATCTAAATATCTCTCTGCAGTGCAAAACATGCACCGTAGAGGATCCTACTCAAACTGCTAGTCATCCATGGTTATGGCTTCTAGTTTCTTTTCTAGTTTTAGTTCTTATTCTAATTAGCCTGCTAGATAACTTTTAGTTTGCTATTATTTTATTTGTGGTTTTTTACTTCTCATGTAGGTTATGCTAGCACCTCTCTACCTTTACTAGGTTCTCGATGGAGATGGTGAGAGGAAAACAAGCTAAGCAATCTTGATCATGGCGGAGATGAGAGCAAGATAAACAAGGGTTAATACTGATAATGAGATAATGTAATATGGAGACATTGTAGGAGAGAAAGATGCAAGGGATGGGATGTAGATACAAAGATGGTTCAAGATATTTATCACTTCGGTCATGACTTGGCCACCGGTCAAATTTGGTCCGGGCTTAACGGCCATAACATTTTTCTTAATCAACAATTAACGTGAGAGATGAAAGAAGAGTCCATCAAAATCTTGGCTTGTCTCTCCTTTTTGATTTTTTTAGAGAGGTTCAAATTAAGAGTGTGTCAAACTTCTCTAAATAACTAATATGCAAAATAAAATAATAGATGATGTGACAATCAAATGGGATTGTTTTTTATGATATTTTTAAAATTTTGTTGATTTTTCAAGATTGGTGATATTTGTCCTCTTCGATACAAGTGTACATTTGGAAAATCTGTGTCCTTAAGTAAAGATTTTAATACAAATAGTATCAGAGTCAAGCCCATCCATGGCATGTGGTTTTTGGAACTAACAATGAGCCGGTTATGTTTTTGGACTTTTTACCCTGCGAGAATGCTAAGACTTACATACAAGTTAATTTGATAAACACTTTTAAGTTATAACTATCATGAAGAAAAAAATGTGATATTCTTTAAAAAAACATTTATATCCAAATGACACTATATGTATACACAAAAATTGAATATTAATGAATATATATATATATATATATATATATATATATAAAATAATGTGACAGAGTTGAAATGAATTTTTTTCTCTGTGGTAGATATTTCTTAACTCTAGGTATGACCTTTTCACTTTTTCAAAGACGTGTTCGAATTATTTAGAACTCTTGCTAGCTGTAAACAGCCCCTAAAATCTAGTCACTTGAACTTGTCGAGGCTGGTTGGCTCAGAAGAGGATTCAATTGGTGATGTCAATAGCTCAATATGAAGCACCAACTCCAAACTCATGAAATACCATGGAGACTTCGGACTCTAATTAAAAAGAGACTTCGGACTCTAATTAAAAAAAATCAATGAAAAAACAAAAAAATAGTCAAAAGAAATAAAAAAAATATTATTTTTATGAGAATAAAATTTTTCTATTTCATAAAAAAATCATAAGAAATATAAAAAACAACTTTCCTAATGATTAAAAATTATTTTTTACAATAATTTTAAGCCATCAAAACCCATCACTAATTTTTTTTTATTAAGAGTATAATAAATATTTTATATAACTTTCTAAAAAAGAATAAATAAATACGCAACCAAACGTAAATTTCCCTAAAATATGCAACCCAAAATCATTTTTTTATATATCATATTTTCAGAAATTATTTTTTAGTTTTTAGAAAAAATATTCCAGCAAAAAAAATTTTCTTGCAACCCGCACGAGTCAAAAGTTGGATCATCTGTTCTATAGGCCAACTAAAATGGTGGTACAAGTATGATAACTATAGCAATTGACCAAACGCTAGGGACAGAAGCCTGTGAAAACCTTGGCACTGAATCATAGCACCAAAACAAACTTTTAAGTGAAAATTTTAACCTCTGAATACAACAGCGTACTAAGCTCCTCTTTCTCCCCTCTATTCTATAGCAGAACACATGCAACTGAAACAATTGTGCAGCTCAGTTTTCTGCCCTGCAACAGCACGAACGAAATGACGGTGCCCAGGAGATCATGATGATCATGGAAATTCCAGGTAGGGACCATGAACCAAAACAGGTATGCCAGGTTATTATTTGTACGAAACCTACATTATATACAGACTATATTATACACATTTGACAAAACGAAAGGCAGAATATCTTGCAAGTATGGAGAAAATGGGGAAACACAGCAGAATAGCCTTGATGACTCCCATCAAACTCAAATCATCTGCATAATTTGCAGAAGGAACAAAAATTAGCTCAACATTCGAAAAACTTTAATCAAATAAAAAGGTTTCTAAAATGAATTTATCACGAAAGGAGCGGAAGCATCATCATCTATGCCTTGCACAACAATCCACAGAGGAAAATATAAGCATGCTATGCTATGCACAACAACCCACACAATAATATCTGCATGCAAAATCTTCCAAAAGAATGAGATAATCAGGGACAGATGGCGCTTCCACAATTAAAAATACACGATAGAGGTCAGGCAAAACATAATCAGGTCCAAGGAACCATATCACGGTTTTTGATGCCAGCTATTTATTTAAATCTAAAATAAGTGATCCAAAGACCAGACTGTAGTTAGCTACCATAAGAAAACATTGATTTCCTCAGATGATAGACTTAGATAAAGAAAAAGGGTTGGGGAGAGAGAGGTTCAAAACCAAAAGAACCAGATGTTCTCTTTCTTCAAACAGATTATCTTATATCTAGACTATTGAAGAACAGTTGGACTATCCACTTCACATTCACCTGCACGCTTGAGGTGGAAGTGCCTATGCATGACCAGTACATATCTTTATGCAGCAGAATCCACCCCAAAGTATCCCTTAAAAACTTCAAAAAAAAAGACGGAAAAAAAGAGAGGAAAGGAGGGAAAAGGATCCTGCAGGAATTCTGAAATTACAACCCAAGCTGAAGTACAAAGGCATGTATAGATATGTACTGGAAAGAGAAAAGAGAGCTGCCTAACTGTGAATAGGGATCCGAATACTCATCAATGAACTAATGCAGCCTAGTGCTGAATGCAGACCAAAGAGACGAAATAATTTACAGAGGGAAAATTAAGTATATGCAATAAATCATATACAAAAGCATTACCATCTTAGCTGCATTTCTGTTTTTCAGCATCAATATAGCTGCCTCAGCAAAAGCCTGTGCTGCTTCTGCATCAGCTTCTGCAGCCTCTGCCTCCCTTGCTGCTTCTTCAGCTTCCGCCATTGCCGCTTCTGCCTCTGCAACTGCTTGAGCAGCAGCTGCTGCAGCCTCCTGTGCCGTCAAGTTTCTCATCCGTGCCAATTCAGCGTCAACTTGAGATTTTGTAAGGGGTTTGACATCATCCTTTTCTAATCCGGAAGACTCCCTTCGCTTTCCATCAGGGAGCAACAAATTGGAGTTTTTTCCTAATGAAAAAGATGAACTAGGTGCTATCCTATACTTGCGCTTCACCTGTAAAGGCAGTAACAAGATTCACAAAGATTTGAAACAAGCCAGCATGACATAGTCCTATGGAAAAGTAATGAGAAATCTCCTTAAAAGAAAGGACCGACAGGTGACCGGCGAATGTCTTTCGTGCTACTGGCTGAGTAGATCATGAAAATCATTTAAAGAAAGTTCAACAGCTAATTATTCTGCCAAGAAACAGTTTAACCGCACTGAGCTACAAATCCAAACTTTTTTTTTTTGCTAGATAAATCCAAACTTTTTTACTATATAAGTACCTGTCTGTTATTGCCCACAATTGGACAGTTTGATATGTGATATAGGCCCCAGCAAGTCAGAATCAAAGACATCTGGCATCTTTATGTATGTTGGAGAAAAGAGACCTATCTGGTTGAAGGAAAGGAACCTATCTGATTGGAGAAGAGCAACCTATCTGATATACTGGTACCAATAAACCTTATGTTTTTGTAGCTTAAAATGTATAGATATAATCAGATGAGCTTCACCATATTGTAGTGTATGCTTAATAATATCCACTGTCTATTTCGCAAGATATTGGAAAGGTGAGTTACCTTAATCAATTTCCCACTTGCTGTTAATGCCTTCAGTTTTGCAGACAACAATCGTTTGAAATCTGGAGGAGGCCAATATTGATCCTACATGAATCAGATAGACAAAATTCTGAGCCATCCATAAGAAACTAGAAGAAGGTTCAAACAACACCTTCATTTTCATGTCAGAGTTCCCAGAATTTTACATTTAATGCATGATTACCAGCCTTCTCCAAATTAAGATGATCTCCATTCTTGATAATGCGACAACAAAAAACAAGTAAAGGACATGCCTTTACTGCTTTTAGCTTACACGTCCTTTATCATTAACTTACACATATATCCCATCATTATAAAAATAGTAAAGCTAAGCACGTAATGGCATAACTCTGACCCAATTCCCTTTTCTTGAAACCATAACCAAAAAGGAAAGGAGAAAAAATTGTCCTACATAAAAACAGGTATACAATTGATGTTCTCGAAAAAAGAATGAATTCACATCCATTTTTACAATAAGATAAGACGAAAATTTTAAGTTAAATGAAAGGATGCACATACACATTTTATAGGAATCATAAAAAGTTGCAGGAATCAATTCTCAAAAACAAACCCACTCAGCACTGACAAGATGGGGGAGTACACTGAATAAAACACAAAGTCAGCAAGCCTAAAAAGTGATTATATTCCAAGGTACACAACTATTAAAAAAATGAAAATATCATAAAGAGCCCATATTCCCTTAATAAATGCTCTAACAAATTTCCAAGCACAAAATATAAAACTAAATATACCTAAAAGCAGATTGACTTTTAGAGAGAACATGCAAGTACCTATCAGGATTAAATCGGTTGATCCAAAACTAGTTGCAGTCTCAACAAGACATTTTAAACACAAGAATTGTAACATACTAAAGAAAAGTATAGAATTTCTATTTACTTATTTATTTGTTTGTCTTAAGCCAGTTACATAAGAAAACTGTTTTAAGATGACAAAGACAATTACAAACAGATACATGCCTTAAAGAACCTGTGCAATGAGTATTTCTATAGTTATTCCAGAAGGTAAAAATAAGTGGGCTCATTACTCATAGGAACCATGTGAAGTCCAGAAGGCCCTCCTAAAATCTTCAGCAATATATATACCAAGAGAGAGAGGGGGAGAGAGAGAGATGGGGGGGGAGGGAGAGGGGGAGAGAGAGAGAGAGAGAGAATGTTCATGACTCTATGTGATTATACCATCAATTTTTACTCATTATGGGCTGACCTAATCAGAAAAGGAGTTATGAGAAAGGATGGAAAAGAAATACTGTTCTCCTTAATCCCACTAATCTTGTTATCAAAAATTTCTTCTCTCTCTCTCTCTCTCTCTCTCGCGCGCGCGCAAGGAACCCATAACATGAGATAAGGAACTTGCAATTCTCTCTTCATATCCTACCACATTTAGTCTCAAAGCTTCCACGACATCGTATTTACTGTTCAATTAATTTTTTTCAAGACAAAGGCACCATGATATAAGGAAACCTGTAACCATCCTCTCCTAAAACATCCACCCATATAGAGTTGCCTTCTTAGTCCGACCATTTCTTAACAAGCACAAACAATTTCTTTTAATGTTTTTCCTTTAAATAAACAATTTTCCAAACCATTCCCTATTTCTTCACAAGCACAATTCCAGGCACGCACAGGGCTCTCTCTCTAAAGCCACAATTATTCCACATGCCAACATCCTAAAGTGAGAACATCTAAAATCTCCATATCCCAAATGTTTTCTGCAAGAGGAAAGAACCAAATGCTTCTTTACATATTCTCCATCTTCACATCCCCCCCCCCCACCCCCACAACTTCATTCTTTTTTATCTATTGCAAGACACATGGAGTCTGAGAAGAGTGCTTCTCCAAGGTTCCTTTATGGAGTTGTCAAACTTCGCATTCCACGACACAACTTTTCCAACCAAAAGCATCATAGAAATTATTAGTTTCTGAAGAATACAAATATATGGAGTTTTACTATCATCATTCTTCTTTACACTTAATGAGAACTATATCCTGCAAATAACAGCGTAAGACTTTTTCAATTTGTTGTTTCTTAGTCCTTACTTTCGGTACCCAAGTCTGAGTGAAAGAAATAAATCAAATATTGGCTTCATTAAGGTAGCATGCTATTCTGGTGATAGCTCTTGAACATTTTGTTCTGAGCGCATCTTCAGTGTCTCTTCTTTCTTTTGTGAAAGAATAGGGTTGGATTTTGCTTTGCACATAAACAAAACTTGGAAAGATACTGTCCAGTTATCAGTCAAATGGTTATATGGTAACAGCATAATCTTAACCTTCATTCATCCTTATCAACCAAATGGCCAGGACACCAAATGACTCTCAAATATCACTGCTTAACGGATGTTCTGAATTAATGTTTCAATCGTTATCAGTTCAAGTTTAACATGAGAGGCTTTTTTTTTCTTTTTGCTTTGAGTGTTGTGAGCTGTTATTGGATTCCTTTGGCTGGATTTTTAAACCTTGTTCTGAGCTTTTGGGGATTTTGGTGGTTTTGTCTCATTTTATTTTCTGGTTTCTGCCTGTTGGGAGCTCTTCGATATCCACTTCTTTTTCCTTTTTTTGCTCCTATCAAGTCCATTTTCTTAGTGAAATGAGAGTAAACTCCATCACTGGTTTTTCATAAGGAAAGTGTGTTAGTCCCTTTTTTTTACTTATTGCATATTGTCAGATTAATGTTATTATTCCATGTATACTTTCCTGATCATGAACCTGTTCACCAATAATAGAATAACATCTTATCCTCTTTTTGGACCAACCATGCTAATCAGGTTTTCTGGGTTGTAATTCTGCATAAGATCATTACACATCAACAATGTCATGAAAAAAGGATACATGCCTTAATCAGTAGTTGTGGATTAAGTAGCTACTGCATCATCATGGAATGTATGGTGCCCCCTAATTACATTCTATAATGAATATTCTCATCACAGTTTTTTCAAATTGTGGACTATGGACCAAGAAAATAATGAACTGTGCTAGTAAATTTCCGTTAGAGTTTTTATGATGCTGAAACACATAATTGCAACTTCATGAACAAATCTGCAGTCTAAGAGAATCCTTTGTCAAAAATCATCATTACATGCTTTAATCTAACATGCATCCTCTGCACACGGGGTACCAGTCATCATTTTGCTGTCAGGTCAAATTCAATAGCATATTTTCTGTTTCTCTTTAAAATATGGAGCCTAACAGGAATTCCTATTTTTTCAATTTGATGATTGTTTCACGGGATATAAGTTATAAACTTATAATTGGATTCACTGAAACTACAATTTACTGTGCTATTTATTTGATGATTGTTTCATGGGATATAAGTTATAATTCGATTCACTGAAAATACAATTTAAGCTGAAATTACATCAGTTTCGGCAAAGTTTCAACCAATTTTGGCATTTTTGGTCTGAAGTAACCAAAATTGTCATTTTCCAATATTTTTATCATTTGATAAGTATATATGTTTAAAATTTTCTAATATTTTCTGGAAATATCAATAATATTCAATATCACATTAATGATTAATCAAAGAGTCCAATGATCCAATCTATGTTACCCTAGGCTAAGCGTGTTAATATGTAGTAGGCAACATGTGATCATAATGTGCATCTTTATACTTTATTAGTTACAGAACATTACATGACTCTACCATTCTTCTTTTCTTACTTATAGGTTTTTTTTTGAATAAAATAATATATTATAATAAAAAAATAAAATAAAATAGGTTTGTAGTTAGATGGATATTTGCTTGCTTAGATTGGTTATTGAGATGAAATAAAAATTCAATACTCTAGAATTTTTCCTTGTATATGGGTTATTAAAATAAAATATAACGAAATATGCTTGGACAAAAGGTTCAATTAAATATAATATTTAGAACAAATGAGAAAAATTACAAAAAATAGAGAAAACATAAACTAGAAATTACAGAAAAATTAACATATTTAATATATTATGCTTTAACATAGTTTAGTTTCGATCTAAAACTACCTAAAGGTCCCCAACTACACAAACTATGTTCCTTAATAACTGAAAAGCAAATAGAATGATGTGACATTTTTTTTATTTTTTTCTATTTTTTTCTCAATCTTTTTGAACAAAACTCCTAAAGTCAGTGAGAATCTGTCGACACTTTTCCAAGGCACCAAAAACAAGAATCTATCCAGAGGACTAAAACCGAAAGGGAGAACCAGTTTAGAACCTTGATGTAAGAACTAATTAGTACAAAACTTTAGAAGGTCATAAACAATGATGTGCACATTCCAAGTAAAGCATTATTCAAAGTCAATTGTCAAGAAGGCTTCTATCTAAAATTCAATCTTCCAAAAAAGGAACCTTTCAATTGAATTCAGTTATTGTGGACGGTTGATGACATAAGGTGTAAAGCCTTCTTCTTCAAGGGTTAAAAACTCATTTCCAAATAAGCTAAATGCACATTAGGCTTTAAGGCATTAGCCTTTGAGAACCCTACAACGAGCCAAGTTTGATGAGATTAGATTTGGAATTGTTAATTTCAGAATGAAAGGTTTATCACTTTTTCTCCTCTACGAAGTTTTTTCCCATTTTTCCCCTTTTGAACTCCATATGTCTTATACTTGGCAAATGAGGAGGATCCATAAAACCAAACCTACATAGTTGGGAAAATGCTTGATGATTATAATTATGATTATGAACTACTTATGTCCTATGAGTCCCAGTATTATCTTATCCAAGGGCAAGCACAAAGAAGCCCGAGACATACAAGCAGTCAGAAATGAGGACCATCTGGGAAGGTTTCATGCACATTCCAGTAATCCCAGATATCATGAAGAAAGCAAAAGACAAGGGGAAGACACTGCTTCTATCTAAAAGCAAGGATAAGAAGACACTGCAGCAAGCAAGGTAGCCCGACCCGTTTGTGTACACAAGGGCTATCAAATGAGTGAGCTGCTTGCAAGCAGTTTGTGTGTGGCTTGAAATTCAGCTTTGGTTCAGCTTGCTCAATTAATAAATGAGCCAAGATAGAGCCAGGTTTGTCTCCCTCATGATCGCTCAATTAAACTTGAAATAGAATTAACAATTAATTTACACATAAAAATTTGTTTTGTATTATACTCATTAAATAATAAGTATACGTAAAAAAAATGTATTTTAACTCTGATATCGAGAAATAAACAGAAGAAATTAGCTCAGATATATATAATAAAAACCATGCAGGACATCATGCTCTAACCAGATAATTTAAATGAGCTCTTTGTAAGAAGTTCAAATTTGGCTCAGAATCAAATGAGTTGGCATGGGTTTGGCTTAACTACAAAATGAGCCAAGCTTGAGATAGGCCTAGCTTGTTCAAGCTCGATTTGTCTATACCCCTACGTGGACATGTTTACACATGTATACACATAATATCTGTTCTTAATTAACTGATACGTCAAGTGATCAAAATAATTTTGTTTTAAAGATTTAACTTTCCTCCCTTTAAATAAAATCACTTTTTCAGTTCTACATACATACAAATGTGCAGATTTTACTAGCAATGCATGAAAATATGTTCTCTTAAATTCAGGTGCAGCAAGAATGGTTAAACAAACTTGACAATTTCAACCAGTTTCATTCACAAAAAATAAAATAAAATAAAAAGTTTCAAAAGTTGAATAAGCTCCTAGTATTAATAAAATCAGCAAATAAAAAATTATCAGTATATTAATTGTCAATCATACAAAGAACTGCAACAAGAAAAGATAGGCTAAGGTTTTGATTGTACATGTTCTTTAAAGCAAAACAACTGAGAAAGTTTAACCACGGTAGGAATTCACCTCTATATACATGGCAATGTCTGTCTTGTCAGACCCAGAAGGCTCCTTCAACGTTGTTATAGCTTCCAATATAAGATTTTCTAGCCTACATACATCAAAACAAAATGAAATAAGATAAGAATAGAACCAAGTAGGTAGCATGGACAGGTAGAAGCAATAATTGCAAAATCCAAGGCACATCTTACGTGAAACTTTCAACATAAGATTAACTGTCTAGGAAGAGGAGAATCAATATTAAATTTGCTATAGTGAGAAGAAAAAAGTATAGATAAAACAAGCATGGAAGCATGGAATAAAGTCAACATTCTGAGGACTAATAAATTTCTGTCGTTTTGCCATTGCTGTTGCTGCTGATCTAAATAACAAAAATAATGATACCGAGCTATTTGCTGCCCTTGCGGATCTTCTTTACTCATAAGAAATAAATATAACAAAAAAAGGGGATCTAAACTGGCTTGCAATAAAATTTTTCCATTCAAATTTGATGAAGTTATGAAACAGGCATGCAAGCAAGAAAGGCCACCAGAACAAGTGATATCTAAATCCTCATATACATAGAAATAGATTTTTTAATAATTTCTTACCCCAAAACAAACTAAACAAGCAGTAGCACTGCCGACCAAAACCAAAAAGTATCCATAATCATCACATTCAAAAAAACTGCAGCCTTTCTCGACAGTAGTGTCCAAGCTAATAGCACAGCATGCCATCGATAAAACTAAGCTACAGACATATTTAAGAATTAATACAAAATGCATGGATTTAACAAGAACTTCCATCAAGATTGATCAGTGTTCTCTTCTGAATATTGATCATCATGATCTCAAATGAAAAACCATGTAAACTTAATCAGAACGAGAAAGCTTTATCCATCTAAAGACATCTTTACAAGCATTCACCCTTAGTACCGTCCGGATGCATACAAGTAAACACACGTATATTCATGTGAACTTAAGATAATATTTTGACAACTAATCTTCAGACAGATGTCAAGCATCTGGCTAAGGACCAAAATCCATGTACTTACTGTAGGCTTACTGCCAGAATTAACAATAATGCTAAGTAGAAGCTACAGAGATGCCATCAAACTTCTATTTTCAAATTGATGTCACCGTGACAATATAGAGACAGACTCAGAATTGAAGGCAATTACTGCAGCATGGTTTGGTGGCTGCCTGAGAGAAGGCTTACGAAATAGAATACTCATATACTTAAAGCAACATATATTAAGTCTGGCCTGCTTTACTCTCAAACATTCTAAACTTCACAACATTGCATGACTTATTTCATTTATAAATTTTTCTTTGCATCATAAAGTCATGCATCCCCCAAGCAGACCATGTGACTTCATCCAACATGCTCTTATTGTATTAGATATATCTTCATCCCCCCTCCTTACTGTTTTGGTATAATAGATCCAAAATAAGAAAGATGATCATGATATGACATCTTTCTGATTTAAAAGAATCACTTCAACTAATATGGATTAGTTAGATAGCATCAGGCATGTCCAGATTAGTCTTGGGTGTTAAGATTCAATATATGTAACATTATTTGCATTTTGGAAGAATAGATTAGGGTGCAAAAGTCAACACTGTCAAAGGGCATAACTTCCTTGACTGATTTTATTTTCTGCTTTGTTTGCTTAAGAATTAAGAAGAGTAGTTCAGATGAAGAATTCACATGCCTTGAAGTTAACTCTAGAAATTTCTTAAAAGTTTATTGAAATTTTAACAGTTCACTTTTCCTTCTTGAAGCTGAGAATTGTATGTCATCAAAACAGTATGCTTATCCCACAAGCCGTAGAACAAGAGGAATGAAATTTGTCAAGCTGGCCAGCCTTACTCCATCAAAGTGTCAGACTCATAAAGAAATCAAAATAAGTACATGCACTACATAACACAACCATGCTCCCCAATTTAATCATTCTTAAGCACCAATTTTAATGGACAACTCATTTGCAAAACCATTTAAAATCACATTCCGTATGCTCCATTTTGTTCTATTGGTTTTGATGACCTTGTCTTTTAGTATTTTCTCTGCAGATCCAACTGGGTATTTAAACTTATCCTCATTTCATCAATACATACTATATCACAAATAACATACCTATTTGTACATTGTTAAGGGGTTGTTTGGATGTCAAGCTTTATATGTCACTTTTTCACAAAACAGGTTTTATTGCTGAATTTCATACAAGCATGTTTATATATGCAAATCCCGTTTTGTAAATTTAGCTACTTAGCTATATTTTCATTAAAACAAAGTTTAACAGTAGCTCTTTGTTAAGAAGTTGTTTGGTTATTCAAATTTACTATGGGTTTTAAAGGTATAGCCACCATTGGTTTGCATAAACCTCCCTCCTGCTACATTATAATATTGCAAATGATGACTTAAAAATGAACCGAGTTGATTAATATATGAGAAACCAACTTATTTATTAACTAAAGAAAGATTAAGATGATTAAGTCAAAGATTTAGATGAAAGATAATAGGTTAACTTCAATGGCAGACAAAGTAAAATATGGAAACTGTCTTCTCAAAGCTTGAAAATCTGGAAAGCATAAAAAAGCCAAAGTTTTGTTTTTGGAGGGGAGCTGGAAAGAAGGGAAGTGTGAACCACACCCAAGCTTCCATTCGTGGAAGTAATGAAAGAAAGAAAACACGTAACAGAAAATAGTAAGAGAGAAAGACAATCAAAAGAAGCATATTTCATGAACCCAACCACTAAATATTTCACAAGGATTAAAACCAGAACCGCTAATACATACTTCACACACTTCAAAACTTAGTCCTAAGTACATACTTCATAGATGTCAACCCCTTTCCCCCAAGTACACAGTTTATAGAGATCAAACTGCTTAATCTTCACAAAGAGGCTGGCGTGGTGTTTCGAGCATAAGAAGGAACGGCGAATTCTCTGATGGGAGATATGGATAAGCTTGTGTTAGGGAGGAAGGGATTTGGGAGAAGGAAGGGCTTGAGAGGGGAGGGAAGGATATTGTGTGGATAAGAAAAGAAGTCGCACATTATTGAGAGTAAATAAATCCATTTGATAAAATCTCATTTTCTGAAAAAGAGGATCCCCAGGTTCTTCATAAAACTCAAATTTTTGCAATTTACTAATTACCAAGTAAACAGAATATGAGTTTTATTATTCCAACCACAAAAATTGTTTCAAGTAAAACTCTCTTTCTAGTAGGTTTTGGATATACAGGTTGTATCAAAACTGTACATCCAAACAACCCCTAGATTTTTATCATAAATCCATTTATGACCAGTGTGAAGAGGTTAAGAGTTAGCATTAATCCAAGTTGTATTTTATCTATTGAAATTTACCTATAAATAACTTTGTCACTTAGCTAACATAGATGATGCAATAAAATCCGCAATAAAATCTGCAATGTTGTGCATCATCTTTATTGTTATATGTGCAGCATAACACTTATTTAATCACTTGAACACTTTCCTAACTTTCAAGGTCTAATTAAGTAACCTAGTTATCCAAATTAACCTAATTTATCTCGTGATTTGCCAAAACTCAGCTGATATTTCATCTTTCTCTTACCCTTCTATGGCATTTTCAAAGCCAACTCAATTTCAATGTTCAATGAGTGAACCACCTCTCTGCCTCATCTATCTTTATGTTTCTAGGAATAAAACTACTACTATTTCTATCAGATCATTAGCTTTTTTTTATCAAACTTATATAATATATAATCATGCCACTTAGATAAGGATGCAAGGAAATCACTTACCACTTCCTGCAAATGGCAATCACCTTAATCTTTCTCATAATTAAACAATTAAAACAAACTATTTTTAATTATTGTAATGCAAAAACCAAGGTTTACCAAACCGAGCCAAACTGTCTGGTTCGGTCCGTACCAAGCTGACCCAATGGAGGACCGTGTCGGTTCACCTCTTTTATTTGGGATTGGTCCGAAACAGGCTGGAACCAGTCTAAACCAACTGGTTTCGTGCAAAACTGGTGTGAACCATCCAGTTCACACCGAGTCGGGCCGATTCCGAACCGCCCCCCTCCCCCTCTCCTTTTGTTATAAAGGACCGTTGGGAAGACCCGAGAAGTTTCTTAGGCCTTTCCAACATTCTTTGAATAGTTACCCCCTTCCCCATGGCGACAGTTACACAAATTTAGCATGATTGAAGAAGGATCCAACCCTAAAAAAGGTATGCTTCCACTTTCCTATCTCATTTCCTCTCTTTTTTGGGGGGGGGGGCCTCCAAAATATAGCTCGCAATATTCCACGCATCCTTCCAGCTGATCAGCCACAGCGACATGGGTCACTGGGGAGCCAATCATCACATGACTCCTTATCCAAGACATCCTCTCAGAGATATGATCGAGAGATGCTTAGACGAGGTCACTACGCTATCCGATCAATTGGTCAAAAGGGCAACATCCATCCTTCCAACATAGCCAGGCAAAAAGGGGCACGAAGAGTAAGCAGGCAGCGAGGGGCACGAAGGATAAACAGGCAGAGAGAAACACGAAAGGTAAGCAAGCAGTTGCTTAGCACACCAAAAAAGAAAAAGAAAAGGCACTTGCAGCCCCCGTGCAGAGTGTGGAAGAGAAACCAGTTCACTCAGATTTAGAAACCAAGAGAAACAGCGATGATAGTTCTGATAGTCATAGATCTGCTGATCAGAAAGAGAGTGGAGGACATGAGACCACCGTATATGAGACAGCCGCAGGATGGTCTAAGATTCACCGGTAAGTCCTAGTTTACTCATGCAGCACAAGATAGGAACCACAATGCAAAGGATACGATTGCATATAAGAGATGGGCTCCTCAAGGTCATTCAGAAGGACATGATGCAGCTGCAAATGACCTCGCACATAGAGTAGGATCTATGGAGTATCATATTTCGAGTCATATACTGGATTCTATTATTTGCAGCCATAGGCAGTCTGTAATCTATATGGATACGAATATGGATATGATGCATCTGAGGCATCGTCTTCCAGTGGCTACCATCCTATGCAGTCCGGAGCATCTTATGAGTTAGATTTTGCTGTTGGTATATTCGGATGGACACCTCCACAATCATATTATCAGCCAGACGACACCTCTCAGAGCTAGAACTTCAGCAAGAGATCCGAAAGTGTTTATAACCCAAAATGTGTTCCTTATGAAATGAACATACAAGACTACAACGCCATTTAGTTAGACAGGCATCACCATTCGACGAGATTTTAGGTATCGGTATGCATGTTGTACTTTAAATATATATAATTGATTGTATTATTTTATATTTTCTACCTCACTAGTTGATTTTACGATATTTCATGTTGCTTCTTGTAGCATACAACATCTCACTAATTATTTATGTTTTGTATCACTTGAAAACAGTAATATGCATCATTTAGGTTAAACCGAGAACATATAAACATCAAAAAAACATCAAATTATACTTAAGATCATTAAAAAAGTTAAAAGTAATTGATTACTAGTTAATCAAACCTGAAAAAATTAAAAAAACAATGGGCGTGCCAGTTCGAAAACAGCATGCCCAAGCATACCGTGTGTCGGTATGGTACTGAACTGGTATCATACTGACTTGCCTGCCGATCAGTATGAGTCCCGATACCGGTTTGGAGGATCTTGGCAAAAACTTTTGTTGCCCATACATGAGTCTATGTCTCTACCTAGTTTGGGTGGTTAGTGATTAATTCTCTCCTCTCACTTAGTTATTTCCAATTTTCATAACTTCTAAAGATCTCAAACAAGAGTGTCCATACTGAAAAAGCACACTTTTCATTCTATTGAAGGCACACTCTACTAGCATATGGTTCACCACTTTCTCAACAAGACATCCTAGTTTTTTCTAACTTTATCAAAGTTTAAAAGACATCAAGTACATGTGGTTAGAGACTATCTATATAAGACCACCATAAGACTATCTATGTAAAGCACATACTATTCCAATAAATGAACCCCCTTTAGTTCTCTCTTCAAAAATTATGCAAAGAAGCATAGTTTGCAGAATCTAACTGTAGCAATATGTACCAGCCGACTTCTATCAGTAGGGAACTAAAACTCATTATGCCACCCTTACCAAGTGTTAGTAAGAATTGAAACATACAAAAACCACACCAGTTGGGTACCTGTATAGGTACCAAAATCGATACTGCAAACCTTGTAGAGAAGACAAAATAAAAAACATGCAACAACCAAATGCAAGAGCGCATTTATCAACTCATGTGACTTGGACCAAAAGAATCAAATAATAATGACATGATCACAACAAATCAACTGTTTCCCCTCCCCTTCTTGAAATTAGTTTAGCATGTAGGTAATCCATGTTAGGAGAGCACCTAATAATGACATGATCAGAAACAAACCAACATTTTTGTTAAATATTAGTGAAGATAGTTTCTAATTGTGCTGTGGTAGTAGCATCATTGAAAGCCTTATCCATCATAGCCATCATCAAATCCTTATTCTTCTTTAACCAATGCATGCAATGCATGTGCTAAATGCTAGTAGGCATGAGTCTTCAAGCTTAATTTTCCTATTCCATAGTTACAAATCTTCAATGAACTGCTAATTTGACATGCACATGCCACATTGTCCTGAGAAAGGAAACTAACAAGATAAATATAGATGGTTACATAAGGAATGCAGACATATGGCCGATCACCGGTGAATATGGGAATAACAATGAGAGACATCTCCATAAATCAGCCTCATAATAATGCTTGCTACAATCGTTGCCTTTTTTATTCTACATACCACCATGTTATTTTTGCATTCCAGTCAACTAGCAGGGTGCTTCTTGGAAACAATCAACATGCCCAATTGCACTATGCCTCATCAGTTTTATGGTTAACATGTGATCTAGTAACATCTAAAATTGTTTTATAAGTAGCTTTCCACCTGATGGAAGCTTTCCCCACAAACACATCAATCGACATGAAGAGACCTACCACAAAACCTTGAATAAAGATAAAAGCAGACCTACATTCTTGAGATATACAATACTAATACTGCAATACTCAACAGCTATTTCAATAATCTTAGGGCTGCTCAACTCTTTATAGTTTTACATGAAGAGAGATAATCCAATTGATAGAGTTTATTTTTTTGCAAAACAATGACTTCGGGTTACAAATTCCCAACATGGTGTTTCTTAAACTTTTTCTCCTTCCTTTCTATCTTTAGAGAATGATAGACAGTAATAAATCCTTCACATTCCATTTCTCCTTTAACAGCCCCTCATTCCTCTAGTCTTATTTTTTCTCTTTCTTTTTCCATTCCTGCCTCCTCGTCCCCAAATCTTTTTACAATGCTTAGTGTTCCAATCTTCGACCTATTAGGTCTCCCCTTTTAACACTTTGTTTTTTGATTCTTCTTTCTGACTCTCTTTAAACCTTAATGTAAATCAATAAACTATTTCAATGACTTCAACAAATACAATATATCAATTGCAACAAATCCTTCACCACTTCTTCCTCCTAAAGCTATGACTCCTTCCTCTAACCTTTTCTTTTCCCTGCTCATAGAATAGATCACTTCTTCCTTATTTAATACCTATTTTCCTGCGCCTTCATTCTCATCTTCTTTCCACCTACATAACCTTTTCTTCACACCATTTCTTCCTGGGCTCGTCTTTTTCTATTATTTCATCCCTTTTCCTAAACCAATGAAATTATTAACTATAACAAAAACCATATAATAATTTGAAATCTTGCAAAGCTTCCAAAAGATTCAGAACTTTTAATTTTTTGCTCAATGAACACAGGGCAACTTTAACTTTACTGAAAATTTCAACAATAAAGCATACATCATCAATCTATCTTCCTAGCCCAACTTACTACCTTTCCCAATTATTCATGGACATATATAATTCTAGAAAAGGTATGCATTTCTTTGTTTCTCCAGCTTAATCTAAACAACTACTTCCATTCAACAGCTCTAAACCACCTTCCCATTAACATATGTTGACACTGTGTGAAATATAGTGCATACAAGATGAAATCTCCTGCAGCATCTCTTATATATAGTAAATAAACTACCTTCGGCAAAAATACAAAGAGCAAATACATTCACCTCAAATTACATATCCGGACCCAACTGATATTATACTAATGGGCCAACAGATCAAAGAGTGAAACTAGTAATGCAACCACATATATTAGGCAGCAATGAGGCATCAAATACACAAACCTTGAATTAGATCCTTTAGGACCAGGAATCCGTAAGGATTCACTAGACACTGCAAGAGGCTCGGCATTAACAATTTCATCATTGATATCCTTAACTATTGTACTGAGTGCCATCAGGTTATCATCATGCTTGGAAACTTGTTTGCTCTTTTTCAAAGCTATCCTGGCCTTCTCCCGTGATCCCCATCCACTTGCAGTCACACTTATGTTCCGCCACTTATCCTGTCCAATTCAATAAGATAAAAAGGAAAACAAGCATAGCAATTTTTAGATTGATATGGCAGCATTTGACATCACATATTTGAAACTCCACCATACTTCGCGTTTTTAATTCACAAAATTTGATGATTTTCTTTTTCATTAATAACTGAACATGTTAAGTACATTAAGTCAAGAAAGGACTTCACCTTGAGATCAACATTCGACCTCAAACATAAGATGCCACTAAATTCAGGATCTTTCAATATCGTGCGCCATTTGCCAGCCCCATGCTTAACAACTCCAGCTTTGAGTGCAGCCTCTTCCTCTGCGGTCCACTTCTGCTTCGGAGCACCCATAGGATAATCCTTAAAAATGTTCAGGAGGAATCTGATGTTGTAACCCTACTAACCTATATTCACATATCAATCCACAATCAGTTGAAAGGAAATATTGATCAAACAAAAAGCTACAGAAAAATAAAAAATTTCATGCTCAACGATCAAAATGAGTGAAGTTTCGTAATCACAATTTCAAAGTTCGACAATTAATCAAATTGATGAAAAACAAATGGATGAAAAACAGAATCAACCAAACTGCGTTCATTGCAACTTGATTCCCCGTTATGGCAATAAGTCATAAACAACACAAAGGGAAGAAGAGAAATCCAAATACAACAGAAATATGCTTTTCCTCGCTTCTATTGATGCCACTATATTATAATTTTAACAGATATAGAAAATTCATACATAAAAAACCACAGAAATTTATGATAGTGGAGTACGAAGACATAAGAAATTATATAAAAGACGTACAGTTTCAATGATAGTATAACTACCAATTTGGAAAACACAGATCAGAAAATTCAAAAGTGATTTCAAATCATGTCCTGGAGCCCTGTTTTCTGTCATCAAAACGAGTCTTTTAAATTGCCAAGACATAAGATTTTTTTTTCAAATGATTCCAGTTTTCAACTACTAAATAAAACTAAAAAAGAAGAATTCTGGATGATAGATGTAGATAGTACAAGCATATAGATCTTTGCGGGTAGAACCAAAATACCCTACTCAGAAGAACAACAGAGAATTAATTAAGAAAACAAGGGTGGATGGGGAAAAAAATACAATCCTGATCTAATACAACTGATTCTAAATCAAAATGTTACGTGAAAATATCCCCCAAATCCATTGGAAAAAAACCACGAGGTTAAGAAATCCGCAATGTATTTCGCACAAAAGTCTAGGGTTTCGGCCAACAGGAGGAAGGTCGGTGAATAATTAAAAACAAGTGGAGGTGAAGGCCGATTTCGGTGCGGCTGTCCTAGACAAATGCCAAAGCGTTGTTTTCGAGCTTGAAAATGCGGCGACGATCTGGCCAAAACAACGGGAGAGGAGGAAGAAAGCCGCAGAACAGAAAAGAGAAAGGTAACAAAGGTCAGATGTTTGCCTAGTAGGCGGTCGGAGACGGTCTCTACGCCAATAGCCGCTCGCTGGAGTTGTGGACGGCGATCGGCACGGAGGTCGCTCCGGAAGAGAGGAGCAAGGCGAAGGAGAGATGGGGTCTGAGGACGCCGCGGAGGCGAAGGTTTCGCAAGCGCTAGGGTTTCGCAAGAGGGGGACTAGGATTAAGAGAAAGAGAGATGGCGCGGCAACTCCATCCCCGCCCGCGGGGATCGTTGTCCCGATTGCTGGTCCCTGACCGGAACTGTTGCTATCCCGGTACAGCCGCGGCTGCCCTGATATTGTTCGTACAGGCCTCGTGTGTCACGTGCTATGCACCTGAGAGAAATGCTCGTAGGGATAGGGATGCATGAGGAGACGGGTGGTTCTATATACACCCCCCCTATTGCTGAGGACACCCCCCAAAAATTAAAAAAAAATTAAATACTCTCTACACCCCCCATTTGCTAAGGACACCCCTAAAAAATTAAAAATTCCTAAATTACCCCCCACCCTCCCCACCCCCTCACCTAAATTGCTCTCTACACCCCCAAACCCCCCCCCACCCCGCTCTTCCCCTCCAAAACACCTCGCCAACGCCCAAAACCCCCCCGTTCCCCCTTCTCCCTCTCGTCGCCGGCATTCTCCCGATCTCCGACCACCTCGCCGGCTTCTCCCGGAACCACCTCGCCGGCTTCTCCCGAAATTTTTTTTTTTCACGGTTCGTGCTCCGTTCGGCACTGGATCGCCGAACAAAAGACTTCTGTTCGGCTGAACAGTGCCGGACAGAAGCCTTCTGTTCGACACTGTGCAGCCGAACAGATCTGTTCGGTTGAGGGTTGCCGAACAGAAGGCTTCTGTTCGGCACTGTTCAGCCGAACAGAAGCCTTTTGTTCGGCGATCCAGTGCCGAACGGAGCACGAACCGTGAAAAAAAAAAAATTTCGAAACAAGGTAGAACACGTACCTTTGCGGCCGATTCTTCGTCCCAAATCACTAGTTGCTTGTCCATGCTTCGAATGGGGCTTAAATCTCCTTCAAAGATCGCCTAAACGATGTAAATGGATCGAGGGGTTTAAGGGGGGTTTGAGGGGTGTTTTTTTTTTTCTTTTCAAAACGAAACGGAGGAGGAGGAAGGGGGGTGTATGAGAAAATTTCAAGGGCAATATGGTAATTACACTAAAGGTTAGTTTGGGTATTTTTTTTTTGGTTTTTGGGGCGGTGTCCTTAGCAATAGGGGGGGTGTATATAGAACCACCCTGAGGAGACCGGGAACTCTGCAACCTGATCATCCAAAGTGATCCAAAGCGTAAGACTTGATTTAAAAGATAGGCCCGATAGGCTATTGGATACGGTTTGGTTCTCGACATTAGACCCTAGCTCTTATTGGATCGTGTTTGGATATAAGTTGATCATAGTTGAAAACTCGAGATCCAGACATAAGAATAGGGAAGAGAGAAGGAGAATGAAGTGCTTAATCTAAATTATTTTATGCATCATAGCAATTAGGAGAGCAGGCCACACAAGAAAAGAAGCATGTTTATGCTACGAATAATGGTGGCGAAGTGTAGGTTCATGATCTTATTGATACTAGGTGATTTTAGGGTCCCTAGGCAAAGAGAGTGGAAAAAATCTGTAAAGACATTTGATGAGGTCGAGGGTATCCTCCAGCCTCAGACCTTAGTCTTCACCGATCGTAGGCAGAAGAATAGCTGCATCTCGCAAGGTATTGTCCGCTTTGAGGAGGAGTTTCATAGTCTCTTTCCCTCCTCATGGTTTTGCTCTATAAAAAGCATCTTGAAAGGAAAAGGGCTCTCCTATCCATTTAGCTCTTAATGAAAGCACCAATGATGAGGTCAAAGGTATCCTCCGACCTTGGACCTTAGTCCCCACCGATCGTAAGTAGAAGAATGGTTGCGTTCCTTGCAAGGTATTATCCGTTTTGGAGAGAAGTTTCATTGTCTCTTCCTCCCGCACGATTTTACCCCACAAAAGGTGCCTTGCGAGGGAAAGGGTTCCCCAATCCATTTAAGGCACAGACATTTCCACTACCTAGCCGATGTAGGACTAAGTTCGAGATCCTTTATTCCCACAACATTAATAGAACATAAAGAAAAGGCACCTATTGAACATGAAGATGAGGAAGAGGGAGCAAGCAGCATGACAGTAATTTAAGTAATAATGATTTCCCAGTTGCTCTTAGTGAACTAAGGGAGGCTGATGATGAATCTATTGGAGGAGAATATTAATAGAAATATGGTTGAGGAAGACTTAAGGAAGTAGATTGAACAATTTAGGGTTAATATTGAGGATGATGTGCTTAGAGATGTTGCTAGCATTGAAGGAAATAAGTCAAAGTCTAATAATGATCATAATAGGATATAAGAAGTCTCGACATTGATAGTAAAGCTGATGATGATGAAAGGACAAGGTTTTTTGAAGTCAGTAAGTGGTCTAATTTTAAAAAACCTATCAAACTTCATTTTCAAGTGAAATTCAATAATTATAAGGTCTTTAAGAAGGCCCTTGAGTTGTACTCTTCTAGAGGAATTTGATTTCAAGTGCATGAAAAAAAATAGATGGAGAGTCATAATAGTTTGCAAGCACTATAGGTGGAGAATAAATGCATTTCCAATGCAAATAGAGGTCAAATTCCATATTTAAACTTTTCATCCTGTGTGGAAGAAAATATTATAACCATAATATTAACTCTAGATGTCTGGCTAAGAGATACATAGAGGACATTAGCTCTTACAGTAAATAAAGTTTGAAATGATTCAAATACAAGGTTAGGAGGAACGTAAAAGTATCACGGTGCCATAAGGTTGAAAGAAAAGGCAACTTAGATCATACAGAGAAGTTATAAGAAGCAATATAGTCATCTCTAGGAATACTACAAGGTAATCAGAATAACAAACCTCAATAACTATTGTTGGACGTGTAGAGGCTAGGTAAAATAAAAGATTTATATTTAGGAGCCTATATGTTTGCCTTGATGTTTCCAAAAAGGGTTTTTTACAAGGGTGCAAACCACTCATTGCTCTTGATGGCTACCATGCATTTAGCCCCAAACCCAAATTAGCCATGCTATCGACTAATTTTTGTGAATATTTCAACAAGTATATTGTTAATGCTAGAGATAAGCCAATATCACCATGTTGGAGATGATAAGAGAATTTTTGATGCAAAGATTTCAAGCAAAGAGAGAGAGTATATGAGCAAATTTGAAGGCCCTATTTGTCCGAAAATGCAAAAGAAGATGGAGGAAGCTAAGATAGGAGCATTAGACTACTAATTTACTAGGACATAGGCAAATTTGAAGGCCCCATTTATCCAAATATGCAAAAGAAACATGAGAAATTCAAGATGGGGGCAATGGACTACTACTTTACTAGAGAGAAGGGGATAGGTTTGAAATTGACCATGAAGATGAAAGGTTTGTGGTGAACTTGGGTGAAAAGGTTCGTGAATGTAAAAAATAGGATATTTCTAAAATCCGATGCTGTCATACTATGGTAGTCACGCTGTTCATAAGAAAGAATGCTTAGACCAATGTTAGTGAATGGAATTTCAGAAAACATAGACGAATGCATATGAATCTATTAATCAACCGGGTGCTGACATGCAATCATGGCCCTTAACTCATAGGAACCTAGTAATCAACCAATCGCAGGCATGCAATCATGGCTTCTTGGCAAGCTCATAAGAAAGTAAGAAGGAAGAATGATGATAATGTGAGTTGTAGTATTGGGATAAAAAAAAAAAGGCACTCCACTCAAATGTGATAATTGTCAGGAGTTGGGGCACAATTTAAGGATTTCTAAAGAATTTAAAGAAAAATGAAAAAGAAAGAAGTTTAAAAAAGTCATGGAATCAGGGACAAAGCAGCAAATAAGGCTAGGTATGGAAGCAAAAGCATAAGGAAAAGGTTGCAACAAAAAAGGGAGGCGGAAAGAGCACAAGAATGAAAGGAATGAAATCCCTTAGTCAGCTTCTAAGCCATATAATTTAGTTATTATGACATATCTCCTTTTTTCCTTCCAACATTTATAACCCAATTTAATTGGATGGTAATTTCAGGTCACACAGTCAGAGGGATAATCAATTAGACTATCAGTATCAAATGTAGTGCCAATCTCAAGTTAGAGTACAGGCAACTATGCATCTCATGTCATCTCTTACATACTAATCTATACATAGATTCTGGATTATATGCCATCCAATTAATTGAATTGCAAGTGCTTTGTGTATATGGTTGCATGTTACTATAAGAAAATTTTAAATTAATGGGATCCAAAGTCATGGAGCAGTACCTCCAACCATTCCCTCAGTCTATGGTGTCCAAGAGGTTAGGTTCATGTAGAGAGGACAATATGTGGGTTCAGTAGCTAAGGTGATTAGGACTGCTATAGCTACTTGCTTAGATGCAACTGTCAGAACCAAAAGAGATGCATCCTAGATGATGCTTCCACTCACTTTTAACAAGATCCTAAGAACAAATGTGTAGAGGTAATGTAAAGGGAATATTAGGCTAGACTCTTTTAAAACTTGGCTTGATTTTTGGTATATGACATTGAGTTTGGTCTGTGAAACATTTTTTAACTTTTGGTTTGTTTTATGGCCATTGAATATTTGGTGGTATATGATATAGAGATTTGCTTTTAATTGGTATAGTTTGTGTTTGCATGTGGTATACATTTTGTATTTAGAGATGGTGTAAGTTCTCTCTTTTTTACAAGCATTTTAGAGAGTGTCTCTTCAAGACTGTTGATAGTACTTTCACTATTATCCATGTGATTTTGGTTGTTTGACAATTTATTGAATTGAAGCTTTGAAGGCAATTTAGTACTATGGTTAGAACTTGTGATTAATTATGAATGTATGTGATTAACTTTATTCTATATTAAGTATTGCCACAAGTAACCCAAATAGGAGTAGTGGTATATTAGTACTTAGCTCTATTTAAATAGCATGTTGAGAAAGACTATGGTCACATATTATGATTATATTGTGCACTATATTTAAATAGTAGTGCTATTATGTTGAAGTCAGGGGATCATTTTAGATCAATTGAGTAAAAACTCATTTGCTTTTAGTCCTATTTCTCTTCATCTCATATCAATTTTAAACACTTATAATAGTGAATCCTACAAGAAATCCATTTGCTTTCAGTTCAGTTGTGCTTCATTTCATATTAGTTCTGGACCCTTATAAGACTGAAACTCGACTGGACACTTATAAGAGCGAAACTCCATAAAAACTTAGTAAATAATTAAACTGATATATTCATTTTCATTAAATTATAGCTTACTGATTACAGCACAAACTTAGTAAATGATGACCTCATTACATATTCCCCAATATATCCCTTTATATATTTAACCCACCATATGGTCTTAATCGCCAAAACATTCATCCTAAGACACTAATGATATAGAAACCCTCATACATAGCCATCACGACCCCTTAAAAACCACTAAACAACTATAGAAAACCATTCACAGACACTCTAAATTTCAAATTTCAACCTAAATCCAAACAACCACCCGCAACCAAGAAGCTAGCATATACTAAGCTATATAACTCCTATTTGTTTTGTAGCTACAGAGCTCACCCTTAAGCTTCTTACTGCACTAGATTAGCTTGTTAATGATTTTCTCTCATGCATTATAGGGGGATTGCTCCAAGCAAAATAAATACAACTTCTTTTTACATCCAACAACATTTTAAAATGGGAGATTGAATTGAAAATTTGAAGAACTAGAAGGGCGATATGTGCTTCACAACACCTCATATATGGAGTATCCATAAAAGTGTAGGTCAAGATTTTCATTGGTCCACAAAATTTTCAATGAGAGGTTGTTCTTCCACAATGGCAAAAGTCCTTAAGGTGGGTCGAAGAGGAAAAGAAACCAGAGCTTACTACACCTGCTTCCATGCTGAGACTCTCTCTCACTCTCTCCCACTCTGCCACCCCTCACTTTCTAGGATCTCCCTCTAAAAGTATCTCTATCTCACCTTATGGTTTCTCTCATAGAAGAGAAATTCTTGTTATTAAAGATGGTAATCACGTGAGGTCATATGATTTTAGGCTACCTTGGCGCCAATGGCTTTCCATCCAAACAAGTTGTGACAAATTTGCTAAGGATATTTTGGTCTTGAAATGACACTAATAGGTAGGAATCATAGGCATTTGACCCAATTCCTACATACCATGTCAATGGAGATGGACATAAGGACGACACTAAGTCAAACAAGTAAATTGAGGACTTAGTTATTGAAAGCTTTTAAACTAGAGGGGACTCAAGAGAACTCAACCAAAGTTGAGAGTGTCAAAGTGTAACTTGCCCTAAAAACTAATAGATGGATTTAAGAGAAAAGATCCTTTAACTTCAAAATTACCAATTGGATACATTTATATTAGTAATAAAACAATTCAGCAAAGTTGGACCTTTATTCTTTTACCATACTACTCAAAATTTTTATGTAACTTGGGAATCCCACCAATGGTGAAAAACTAAAGCCTCAAAGTTATTTTTCAAACTCCAGAGATGACAAAAGACCTAAGGGATAGACCTTTAGCTCGTATATTTTAAAATAGTTGAACAATTAACCGAAATCTCTTTTCTTAAAAAAAGTAAAAACCATCTATACTATATACGAGTAAGGTCAAGATCCTAGACTATGACCCAACTTTCTTGGGTCTAGCATGCAAATAAAAATCAAAAGTCAACTCTAATATCCTTTTGACTCCACCTTTTACAATCTCATGAAATAAAATATTAAAAAATAAATAAAGTTGAAGGATGGATCCAAGAGTTCAAATTTTGACCCTTGTCATCTACTAGCATCAATGACCACTCCAAAGATGAGCACTATTTAGATATCATCTACAAAAGTTAAGCTCCTTTCTATGTCCGTCTTACCCTCCTCCCAACCTATGGTCTCTATCAAATAAAATCAATTTTAGCTATGTTTTGTTCTTAGATTTTTTTTAAAAAAATTTGTACCAATTATAAAAGCATTGAATCCAATAAGCACTCAAAAGATCCAAAAAGAATATAAAGGTGTAATCCCCAAAGCCCTATGATAGGTAAAAGCTATACTTGTATGCTCAAAAAATTGGTGTTGGGATCTCCACCCTCAAACTCCAAGATAGACCAATTGGAAGACATTCACACCTAAATCTCTAGCCTTTGCAATAGGCCTTAATCCCTAGGTTGAGGGTTCAAGCATAGAGGTTATTTTAGCAATCTATTCTCTAAATATAAGACGCCATAATAAATCTCTACTATGACTTATATTTTACCAAGCTCCCTGACCATCTCCTCTACAAGCCCCTAAAGGCGTAGCCACACGAACATCAACCAAGTCCAACAATACTTGAACTTGGCAATAGTAATAAGCTTAGTCATTGTAACTATTGGGTTATGTGCTACAGATCTTCTCAACTATCACCCATCCATTTGCAACCTCACTGATGAAGTGATATTTGACTTCAATATATATGGTTCTCTTACTATACATTGAATTTTTAGTCCAATTTGTTCACTAGGTTAAAAGTATTCAACTTGTCAGATCAGATCCAGTAGGACCGATGCTGCATGGTTATCATTTTATTTAATTCTTATCAAAACTAAAGACTCCATTAATATATCCCGATTAGGATAAATTCACCATGTTTCTCAAGTACTGAAAATCATGGTTTTTTCTGAAAGATGAATAATTTGTGCACTTTCGATCAAGGAAGACAACACAAATTTCTCCCTAGATCTCTTCTCTTGCTGAATGTAAAGATCGAACCAATCAAATATGGTACTTTTAGAATCTCATGGAATTTAAAAAAGAGTAAGGAGTGCATCATGTTATTTTAGCTCACATTTTTACTATGGAATAGTTGACCAAGTGAAGCAATTAATTTGTGGGCATGAGCAAATATCATGCAATCAAACCTTAACTAGATAGCAAGTCAATGTGATTACACTGTTTTGAACAAGGTATATATCACTAAAACCGCAGCTAAGAACTACAAATGCATAACATCTCTTCAGAGTACCTTAATTCTTTGCAAGACTAGGAGTAAGGAAAAGTAGCAATATGGTTATGAGCTACTGTTCCAATCCAAAGTTTGCCATTCACCTCCCTAACTTCACTAACTAGTTTCACCACCTCACCACCTCTATCTTCCAGCACCTGGACAATCTTTCCCTCCTCGTCAAAGAGAGAGATGACGGTGTACATTTTCATCCCCACCAGCCTCGCCAGAAAGCTCATCTTCAGAGGCAATCTAAAATATATACTCCTTAGCCATGGATTCTGCGAGAAGACCTCTTGGGCTGGAGTCCGGCAACAATCGATGGCCACCCAAAACTGGCCTTTCTCATTCATCCTTACATTGTCTGGAAACCCTGGCAAGTCTGCAAAGACCTCCAACTTCCCCATCTTTGGTCCCTCTAGCCAATACCTCATTATCCTGCAACATGCCATGAATCCATTAAGATATGCACTACATAAAGTCTTTTTGAGAACTATTTGTGCACATCGCAACAGTGGCAAACTCAAGCGATTATTGCATCGTGTATCACCAAATGCCTGTTGCATTTTAGTGTTCAATGATAATCACATGAAGTAGGATACTAGTTAAAAGAAAGGCGTATTTTAATTTATACGAATGTTTCTAAATGATCATGATAAAAGCTTGCCAAATGATTCATTTCTAATAAGATTTTTCTTCATAAGATTCAAACAGTTCAAACTTAATTAGTAAAAATTTATTTAGATACAATTTGTTTGGATCAAATTATGGTAGTAGTAGCTAGTGATGCTAACACTAGTAAACAAGTGCATGCTATGGTGAAGTGGGAGTGGGACAGAGGTTCTTAATTGGATTCAGCAACATAGGTGAAACTGCAACCAAGGTGTAAGCTGCATGCAAACTAGCACATAAGTGAACAAATATGTGCATGAACACGCATGCACACTGTGCATGCACATACACACACAAATGGATAGGGAGGGAGGGAGGGGGAGAGAGAGAGAGAGAGAGATACCTGCAATTGGTGGTCTCTGTGAAGAGCAGAAACTTTTTATCCTTTGATATCTGTACTCCATTTGGAAAAGCCAGGCCCCGCAGTACAACTTGAGTAGTCCTAGATGCTGGGTCATACCTGAGAAGCTTTCCTGTGGCTTCTCCTTCTAGCAATATTAGAAAATGATCTCTACATCAACCAGTTTCACAAATCAACACAAAGATAAAACTATCTCTACAGCACCCAGTTTCCAATTAGCACTAAAAGATCAATAATAATAGTATGGAAGTCTATGAACCAAAAATGCTCACTTTCTAGTGTATCTCATGCTAGTATCCGTGAAGAAAATAGACCCGTTGCTATGCACATCCAAGTCATTTGCAAAAAGAATAGGCCTCCCGTGCACATGAGTTGCTAGAGGTGTTGCAACGCCACCATTCGATCCTACAACCGTGAGTCCAAAGTATGCATCAGCAATGTAAAGCTCCCCAGTCCTCTCATTGAACCTTAGGCCAAGAGGCCGGCCGCACCATTTCTCATTCTTATGCTGCTTCGAAGTCGTTGAGTCCACACCATTAGCACAAACTTTCTCAGACCTTCCATGGCAACAATCATAGCATTGTTGGTTCTTAATACAACATATATATATAGTGTTCAGAACATTGAATGGAGAAACAGAGAAGGGAGATGAATGTTTTCAGTCTTGCTCACCAGTTAGGGTTAACAACTGCAAATGTTTCCCATCCGATGTTTTCGCCCATCCACCGGACAACCCGGCCATCGGCTAAGCCTGCATAAGGTCCTTGCCCCTCTGGATCGAATTCTATCGACTCCGGCCCGAAGACCTTGTCGACGAACTCGAGCCTTCCAAACCTCAGCCTGCTTTGGTTGTCTCTAGGCCACTGCTGCATGACCTGCTTGTAGGGTGCAATGGCATGCTTCACTGGTCTATAATCATGCCCACTGAGTGGACCTAGATGAAACGGGTCCATGAGAACTAGACCAAGAAACAAGACTGCGAAGAAGAGGCATGGGTTTGGCGGAAGGCCATCCTGCGCACCCAAAACCAATCTCCCCATTGGGACGCTCCAGCTTACGTTGAGGTTTATTTATTGGAAGCATGGATCATGAAGCTAGCGTGAGTGGGTGACGGTTTAGGAGTAGGTTTGCTTTTTAGTTCACACATGTATTTGGTGTGCTATGATTCTTGGTGACCTAAAAGATGGCTAGCTATAAATTTGTCTTTGGAAAATGCCTCTGGCATGTCATTGGAAAAAAAATGTTCATGGTTGGAGCTAGACATGGGATTGAGGTCTATAATGGTGTCTAATAACGGTTTTAGAGGACTCCCATTACATAATACAAAAGTTTTCGAGGAGGATAGTTGGAAATAAGCTAAAAAGAGTACTTCGGGAATAGGCTAAACCCTAATTCCTAAACCAATTAGAAGTTGTTCCATTAATACAAGCACCTGCGAGAACATAATGAAAAGAAATGGATCCCAATACCTCGCTGCCTTTTAAACCAAGTAGTACTCGTCCAATTAATAGTTATAGTAAAAGGAGTGGCAGTACAAGTATGGATTTGTTTTATCCATTGTCTCGGAAGCATGGATCCCTCCCTCCCTTTCTCTTGAATTTTATAAAAAAATAATAAATAAGGGCGTATTTGGTTAGAGAGAGTTGGGCTCTGAAGTGGTAATGAAAATAGGTGACTCTAATTTCAGCTATTTGGTTAGGAAGAGTTCCATTCCTATTCTGATTCTAGAGGGGAAAGAGAATATCCCAATTCTCTAAAATCCAATATGGACTCTCACCTAATATTCAAATCTGATTCCAATTCTGATTTTAGTCACGAAGAAAACGCCTCGAGGAATGTGACCATTCCAATCCATTTTGCTTCCCATTCCAATTCTAATTCTAATTGCGAACCAAACACACCCTAAATAAGTTCAGAATTACAATATTGGGGATAAGGAGTTAGTAGTTGAATTGTGATTAATAGAAATAGGAGAGTAGAGGACTTTCGAACCGATAAATAATAATAATAATAAGATTTTGCATGTGCTAAGAATGGATGTAAAAAAATATAAAAGCAGGAAAGGGGGAAAGAAGGAGGAAGAGAGAGGTGATGTGTGTGTGTGTATATATATATAGTTAAGCGGTTCCTGCCTACTAGAAATCTCCCTCATAGCAACACTGAAATTGTGTGGTATATATATATTTATATTTGTGCCTATCAAAATTGTCTCAGATAAAACTGAAATTTAGGTGCATATCAGATTTTGATGCCAGCTAGGTGATGTCCTTCACTATATCAATGAGAAAGCATTTCACTCCTGATATGGAAATGGAACATGTTCTTGAAAATTTGACCTCCCATATATACGAGGGACAATGCATGTATCAAGTCTTTTCATATCTTCCCCAAGAACATGCTGGAGAGAAAATAATAAATAAATCTACAGTAGTACGCAAGCATGTTTTGCAAAGAATCTGGTAGGTGTTTTTATTTTGCTAAACCTCTTGACAACCTTAAAGAAATACCAAAGCCAATCATTTTGCGAGGAACACTCGGGCCCATTACAACACTTACCTATTGACAATAATATCATTCCATCTTGCAGGATAAAGAAATTAAAAAGCATATCAAAGAAATTTTGTTGGAACAACCTAGTTATTTGAACAATCAAGGATGGTATGATGATTATAGACAATTTAAAAAAGGAACGATGGATGCTATGCAAGAGTTTTGGTTATCCTGTGCTGAAATCCCTGCAGAATGTCATACTCAACACTAAATAGTATTTTAACTACTAATTTGAACTCAACAATTTTAACAGAATGTTGTTTTCATGATAATTAGTTCTCTTTTTTTTTGTAAGAGATATTCAGTTCCTAAAGTAGATTAGAGAAGGAATTGGTTTCATCTCCAGATTTTGCAGCTTAGTTATTTGCAAAAACTTGTGATAAATACCAGCTCCACCGAAAATAGAAGGCACCAACTAAATGTTCCAATTGTGAAGTGAATCACTTCAAATCAAACAAAAAATCAAAAGGGGATTATGAGGGTATCAAGCAAAAATATCATTAGAGAGAAGAAACGAAAAATCGCTATTGCAAAGTCAGTCGGTTGAGATCTACGGGGAGGAAACAATGATGTTGACGGAGGAGGATGGTTAGCTAGAGTTTCAAAAAATACCACGGATTGGCAGGGGCTACCCGCAGGGAGGAGGAGAAGAAGGAGGAGGGGGAGGAGATGAAGCCGGCAAAGGAGGAGATATAGGCCAGCGGAGAGTCGAAGAAGGAGAAGGAGACCGGTGGAGAGGTAGAGGAGGAGGAGCTTGGCCAACAGTTTTCTAGGATAGAGAGGAAAGGGGCTAATGGTGGGTCAGATAGGAATTTAGGGAATATATGGAACTAGATGACATTTATAAGCGTTGTCAAGCATCATCATGTTATTGGCTTCCGATAATGCTTTTAAGCGTCATAACATAACGACACTTATCAAAAGTGTTGAAAAATTTATGTCCTTTCTCGCCGACACTTTTAAGTATCGTAATCTTCCAATGTTAATAAATTGCGTCGGCAAATTTTGGCGTAGTAGCCAACTTACCGACACTTCTTTCTAGCACCAGCTGATAACAGTTGGTATTTACTAATTTTTCTATAGTGGTCGGATCCACAACTACAATTTTTAATCTAATGGGTTATTCGGGTTGGGTCAAGTTCATGTATAATCTGGTCCCAACCCAAAATATTTAGGTCCGAGTCAAAGTCAGGTCTGTGTAAGGATATAAGCCAATACTCTAATGACTTTGCATACACTGCAAATATTTATTTTGCTGAAATCAGTAGCTTGGTCCTTCCATTCCCTTCCCAGGTTGTTCCCAGCTTTAGGCGCCTCCTTTCTCTTCTGAGATAGAACCACATTCATCTTTCATATGATTTACTTTATCGAGTGTTCTTCTTCCATCTATAGGCTTGCTCATCATCCCAACTCTTCTCGATGCACTCTTTCTCTTCTCCATTATTTCAGCATCAGATGTGATGATCACCCACAACCATGTCCCTCTATCCCATCTACGAGTGAGTTATCATTCTTTTCTGATGTGACCTCATATGTTTAGTGTTTCCATTTTCATGGTGATCTTGGATGGTTTCCAAACCCATGACCATGAGACTATAGTTTCTCCCTTAGGTAATAGGCATCAAAAAATGGTATATGAAAAGGAATCTAATCTAGTTGATGCTTAGAATTATTAGTTGCCGACATAAGAACATGGAGGCATCAATGATGTCATAGAATTATTAGTTGTATTAAAGATAAAATTGCTTCAACAATATGAGATGGGAAACCCCATGGATATGCTACAGAAAACTAGAGAGTTTATTATAATTTTAAGATCATTTTTTAAAAGTAGAGAAATAGAGAGAAAATGATATGATCTATGCCATTCGGATGTGGTGTGGAGATGTCAACTAGCTGGGTTTATAATTTTAAGAATTCTAATGGACAATTTATATACATTTTCTTGTCAGAGTAAGCAAATTTCTATATGGTTCAATTTAAATAAGCGGGGTAGCATCGTGACGCTGCTACCTCCTAAAGATTGCGCTCCTTTTGGAAAAAATAAGCTCCTATTGTTAAAATGTCTTCTCAGTTATATGCTTTCAGCTATTTTCTTCTTCTAAATTTAGGTCATAGCAATGGAAGTCAACACATGGTCAACACATGCCTAGTTGATAATGATTTTAAGAGTGTAGTAGCATGTATTGCTCTATTCCATGTTGCACGTAACTACCTGGATAGTTGGGCCTACACCCCTGCAGTCTGCAGGCCCAAATAGTCTAGCAGATTCGGGTCGAGTCAAGTCGAGTTGTGGGGTTGCAAACCCAAAATTATTCAAATTTCAAACGGATCAAGTTGGGTCGGGTCGGGTCTGAATTCAAAAGCTCCAACTCAACCACAAAAATGGACAGTCTAATTTTAGAACCTAGCCCAGCCCCACGGGTCCTTTAAAATAGGTCGAATCGGATTTAATTGGGTTGGGTCATGGGTCCACCTGACCCATTTGCAATCTTAGATCCACACACACACACATATATTCTTACAAATTATTTTTTTACAAATATACCCTCACAAATTTACTATATGAATGCATATTCTTATAAATTATTTGTTTCTTCACTTCTATCTTTATTGAGATAAGAGCATACATGCAAAAAATAATAATTTGTAAGAGTACGAAAACAAATAACTTATACAGGTGTATAAAAAATTAAGATAATAAGCTTAAAATTGTCAAAGTACCAACGCATAATCTCCACTAGTAGGAGATCAATATGCCAACGTATAACCTCCAATTGAAGAATATTGACATACCAATACATAACTTCTACTAGTAAGGTATTTGCTAACATTTAACCTCCATTATCAAGGTAATAAGTGTCAACATATAACCCCCACTAACAAGGTATCGATGTACCAATGTATAATCCCCACTGATAGGGTGTTGATATGCCAATGTTTAACTTCCACTGGTAGGATATTGATACGCTAAGATATAACCTTCATTATCATAGTATTTGTTGCCCAGATAGACAACCCAAGAGGGGGGGTGAATTGGATTTTAAAATAATTATTACAATTATTTGATTTATGAAATACTAATTAACACCTTTTGCAAGTTGATTAATTAGATGCTATGTGCTGTGAATGAAATGAAGATAAAGAACAACAGAGCAATCACAAACACAAGGAATTTATAGTGGTTCGGAGCTAACCCTTGCTCCTACGTCCACTCCCCAAGCCTCACTTGGGAATTCACTATAACCCCTCGGATTACAGCCGGTTGTTTTACAAGCTCACAACCCAACTTGTTGTTTTACGAGATCACAACGAACTCGGTCGGTTTTCCCAGGCTCACCGACTAGAACCACCCGATTGTTTTCCCGGGATCTCAATCGAACCCTTACACCGTTGGTTTCAACCTAGGCTCACCAACAAACCTTTACACCCTTGATTCAATTCCCTGATTGAATCAAGTAAGGAACAAACGGTTTGAACAGAGACAAACAGAAAAATAGAGCTTCTAAAAAGCAGATATACAGCGATATAAATAAGAGAAAAGTTAAGAGCCCTCAAACAAGTTTATGATGATGTAGAGGAGGGCTTCTTGAACTCTGGGTCTCCTCTTGAATGTCTTGAAGACTTGAAGGCTGAAGGAGACTTCTTTAATGCTGGGAAGAGTTGGTTGAATGGAGTTAATGGCCCTCTTCCTTCTTTTCGTTGAAATCCTTTTTGGCAGATGAAGATTATGTGTTTTCTTTGTAAGGAATGTCACTTCTCTGCTTTGCTACAGTCCTCTGTGGCTATTTAAGCTATTCCCTACGGAAACTAGCCGTTAGACACACTTTACTAGCCGTTCTGCACATTCTGCACATCCTGACAATGTGTCCGTTGGGATCGGAGTCGACTCGCGCGATCTGGAGTCGACTCGGCTGTAGCAGGAGTCGACTCATGCTTTTCTGGAGTCGGCTCGACAACTGTTCTGGATTTGAATTAAAGTGGTCATCTCGACTGGGAGTCGACTCGACTTAACCCGGAGTCGACTCTCCAAAAACTGGAGCTGACCTTGCACTTTTGGAGTCGACTCATTCCAAGGAATCCATAGAGGTATTCTTCAACTTTGCTCACTCGAGTCGACTCGGAAATTCTGGGAGTCGACTCGGCGCTCAGAGCCCGAACTCCCGATCTTCTGTCTTTTGGCTCGTGCAGTCTTGGAGTCGACTCGGACTGTTTCGGAGTCGACTCGGCTCTCAGTATCCGAAAAACAGTCTTCTGTCTTTTTGGAGTAGCGCTGCCTTGGAGTCGGCTCGAACTGTCCTGGAGTCGACTTGCGTCTCAGAGACAACAATACTGTCTTCTGTCTTTTTGGGGTCGCGCTGTCTCGGAGTCGACTCGGGCTTTGCGGGAGTCGACTCGGCTCTCAGTGTCCGAAAGTTGCTCTCTGACTTTTGCCTTGTATTACACTGAGAGTCGACTCTCGCTTTCTTTGGAGTCGACCTGCCAACCATCGGAGTCGACTCGAAACGTTCCGAAGTCGACTCAAGCCTGTGCCAATGCTTCTGATACGCTTGGAGTCGACTCGTAATATCCCGGAGTCGACTCGAGTCTCAGACTTTGGTTCAGATTCACTTCTTAACTTATCCAAAATGTCTTGAACCAAATCTAGAGACACTTAACCATAAATTTACAAGATTTTCACTGAAACACTAGATTGAATTCATTAGTAAACATAAGATATACTCAAATGCTTTGAGCTCATCAAAATCAAATAGGGTTATAATCAATCACACCACAATCTCCCCCTTTTTGATGATGACAAAACATTGAGTATATGTAAAGTGAATTGCTCAACAAATAAGGAAATTTATAATAAAATTTTAAAATGAATTCAAGTGTCTGGTTATTTAATTTATCCAAACTTGAAAGGTGTGAAACAATAAATTTTGGAGTTAAAGCTCCCCCTTTCATTTGGAATTATATAAGCCTTCATGTCATGCAATCAATTGTTTGGCTTATATATATTTAATGATTTTGCTTTCTTAAAAAATTCAGATTCTCCCCCTCAACATATGCATTCAATTTTGTTTCGATTCTCTGAATTTTCTTTTAGTGCGTTGAAGCTTTTGAACTTAAATTTTTGGTTTTTAGAGGGAAAATCTACCAATTTGTTCTTAAGTATGATTCAACTAATCTCCGAATATCCCTTGAATAGATTCTGGAGATTACTCCATTAGGAGCCCCAACAGAGAGATAATGAGCCTCGAGGTATCGAATCCACTAAGAACAAATTCTTGTGTGTTATAAAAGTTTTCTTTTTATTGATTTTCATTGATTCCCTTTACATGTCTATTCAATATATTTCTCCTTCTTTTTGTCATCATAGCAAAAAGGAAGTAAGCAGAACACACAAGCAGTTAGAGATTAAATTGCACAGTATCGAAGAAAATTGTCTACTCATTGTATTGATGTATGTGTAGGTACATTTGTGAATACAAAGAGTAAAGCAGTAAATACATGTCAAAATACACAAAATAAGCTAGGGCTTCCTCGAGGATGTGGCTCCTCTGCTCAGTCTTGATTGTTCCATTAGGAGACTGACTCCATCCGTGACGTTCCCTAGCTGGGTGATAATGGCCGAGGTGGCCCGACTGTGCGTCGTGGAGAGCTCAGACAGAGTCTCCTGAAGTGTATCCAGCTTGGCGATCAACACATTCGCCAAGCGCTCGGCCCCCTGATTCAGGCTGCCCATGTCGTGTCGGATGTCATCTTGCATCTGTCTTGTGTTGCTTGTGACATCGCTCATGTTGGAGAATTGGGCTTGTATCAGGCTCCTGACGTTGAAGATCTCCTCCCTCAGATGAGCCATCATCTCGGTCACGGCTGATAAGGAGGGAACTAACGCAGAAGAAGGGGCAGTGGCTGGACCTCGGAGCTCCCTCAGCAGGTCGTCTCGAAGATCCCGTACAATCTCCTGCCGCAACTCCCGGAGCTGCTCAGGAGAAATCCGGACCTCCATCGACTGAGTGGGTGGAGCTGAGGAGGAGGGTCCGGCTGAGGTGAATGGTGCTGAGGTGGAGGAAAAGGTAGGATAGTCAGAATCTGGATCAGGACTGGGGGAGCGTCTAGTGGTAGGTGTAGAGGAGGATGGTTTCCTGACCCAGGTTCCCTCTACCTTATGAAATCCCATGCTGTGTAGGGTTCCCTCACCCATGCGATCTGTCCATCGCAGTGCGCAAGAGGGTTTCCCCTCAGGAATGGGGATCTCAGACTCCCTAAAGTTAAGGGTGTATAGCATCCCATATGGAAGGGTGAGCCTAGGTTTATCTAGTGGCTCACATAGGTATTTGTAGATCAATTTAGGAAAGTTAATAGGGGTGTCTTGGAGAATGTAGTACATGAGAGCTAGGTCCCTCTCGGACACAAAGTCAAAACGGCCGGTTTTAGGGAATAGTGTCCTAGAAATAATGCTCAGGAGGAGCCGCATTTCAACTGACAGTGAACTAGCGGACACCTCATCGAGTGGGGACTGGGGTGGACTCCCTAAAATGGTCGTAAGGGCCTCAGTCCTATCCTCTGAGTGTGTAGGAAATACCCCAACTTGGGGAAGATGTAGGATTTGTGCTATGAAATCCTCAGAAATGAATAGAGGGACACCCGCTACGGTTCCCTGTATCCCTCCATTGCCCCTATGCACTGTTCCATAGAACTCCCTAACAAGACCTGGGTATGTGGGGAGATCTAATGAACAAAAGAACTCTAAACCTTGGCCCCTCAACCTATCTCCTATGGTGAAGCCCTTCCGGGAGAGATAGTCGAAGTTGACGTATCTTCCGGTGGAGACCGCCTTCCCGGCGCATGGTCGTGAGGGAACCGGCCTCGGCGGGGAACGAACTGGAGGTTGTGGCCTCACGGGATCGTTCCGAGCCTTGGACCGTCGCTCGGCACCGATCGTGGGTTGGGGCCTCTTCCGGCTTGGGACAACCATTTTCCGAGGCATCCTTGACCTAGGGATGGGGTAAAAACCTAAGGGACGGAAGAAGGTCGACGAAAAAGCCCTAACGACGGTCGGAGACGTTGTCGGAGACGGCTCTAGGGTTTGTGAACAGTGGAGGCGGTGAATAGAAGTGTTGATTAAACGCTTGGATTAGGGTTAAAAACTCGGATCCCGACCTCGAGTCGACTCCTGTAAGTCGCGAGTCGACTCGACCTCGAGTCGACTCCAAAATATGCGCGAGTCGACTCCCCTTATGCTTCCATCGGCCTCGAGTCGACTCCCGTCTATGTGCGAGTCGACTCCTCGTCATGAGCCGACTCTAAAACGTATCCGAGTCGACTCGAACTCTGGCACGCACCTAAAAATTATGCTATTTTCGTACCAAACAAGGGATAATCACTAAGTTATGATCTGATTTGATGATTCTATATGAGAAACTCCATATTTAACACAAGTTAATCATCAAAATCAATGAACTAGAGGAGAATATCACTAGGATGGATCAATCACTCCTAATCCTCTCCTAAGCACACTAAATCTCTCTTCACTCAAGGGTTTTGTGAAGATGTCTGCTAGTTGATCATTTGTGCAAATAAATTAAAGTGTAACATCACCATTCAATACATGATCTCTTATGAAGTGATGTCTTATTTCAATGTGTTTGGTTCTTGAGTGCTGAATTGGATTCTTAGTTAAGTTAATAGCACTTGTGTTGTCACAATTAATGGGAATTTTATCTTGTTTAATTTCATAATCTTCCAATTGTTGTTTGATCCACATGATTTGAGCACAACAGCTCCCGGCTGCAACATATTCAGCTTCAGCAGTAGATAATGCAACCGAGTTTTGTTTCTTGCTAAACCATGAGATTAAATTTTCTCCTAAGAATTGACACAACCCGCTGGTGCTTTTTCTATCAAGTTTACAACCAGCAAAGTCTGAGTCTGTGTATCCTATTAAGTTCAGGCTAGATTCTTTAGAATACCATAAGCCTATATTTTTTGTTCCTATTAGGTATTTAAAGATTCTCTTGACTGCAATTAGATGAGATTTCTTAGGATTAGACTGATATCTAGCACACATGCATACACTAAACATGATATCAGGTCTACTTGCAGTGAGATACAATAAAGATCCTATCATACCTCTATACATCTTTTGATCTACAGATTTACCTGATTCATCTTGGTCTAATTTGCATGATGAGCTCATGGGTGTGCTGATTGACTTGTTTCCCTCCATATCAAACTTCTTAAGCATCTCCTTGATGTATTTAGCTTGATTGATGAAGATCCCTTCTTTAGATTGTTTGATTTGAAGCCCGAGGAAATAGTTCAGTTCTCCCATCATGCTCATCTCAAACTCACTCTGCATCAAGTCAGCAAATTCTTCACAGAGGCGATTGTTAGTAGCACCGAAAATAATATCATCAACATAAATCTGTACTACTAGCATATCTTTGTTTTTCTTCTTTAGAAATAGTGTTGTATCTACATTTCCCCTAGAGAACTCATGTTCTAGTAGAAATTTGCTAAGTCTTTCATACCATGCTCTAGGTGCCTGTTTCAAACCATAAAGTGCTTTGTTCAATTTATACACATGATTGGGGTATTGATGTTTTTCAAAACCAGGAGGTTGTTCTATATATACCTCATCATTAATATACCCATTCAAAAATGCACTTTTTACATCCATTTGAAATAATTTGAACTCCTTAGAGCATGCAAATGCTAGTAATAATCTAATTGCCTCAAGTCTAGCTACAGGAGCAAAGGTTTCATCAAAATCTATACCTTCTTCTTGATTATAGCCCTTTTCTACTATTCTAGCCTTATTCCTAATTACAATTCCATTTTCATCAAGCTTATTTTTATATATCCATTTGGTACCTATAATTGAATATTCAGAGGGTCGTTCAACTAGGTTCCATACCTTGTTTCTAGTAAATTGGTTTAATTCCTCTTGCATTGCATTTATCCAATTTACATCATTTTCAGCTTCTTCTACGTGTTTGGGTTCAAAATGTGAGACAAAAGCTAGATGATTATTTAAGTTCCTAAGAGATGCTCTAGTCCTAACAGGTTGAGATGGATCATCTAAAATCAGTTCCTTAGGATGCCCGTGAGCATACCTCCAAGCTTTATCCATCCCATGATCCACAATAGCCTCTTGGCTTGATGATGCATTTCCAACTAATTTTTGTTCATCATCTTGTAATGTCATCTCATCAATCTTTTCTTCAAGAATTTTAGCATCATCATCAAGGTTAACTCTCTTGCTAGAAGAGATATCACTAGAATCATCAAAAACTACATGTATAGATTCTTCTATAACTAGGGTTTTTTTATTAAAAACTCTATAGGCTTTACTAGTTGTAGAGTACCCTAAAAATATACCCTCATCAGATTTAGAGTCAAATTTTCCTACATTATCTTTCCCATTATTATGAACAAAACACCTACAACCAAAGACATGAAAATAGTTTACTTTTGGTTTTCTGTTTTTCAAAAGTTCATAAGGTATTTTCTTTATAATGGGTCTCAATAAAACTCTATTTAAAATATGACACGAGGTATTAATGGCTTCTCCCCAAAAGTACTTAGGGAGGTTACTTTCGCATAACATAGTTCTAGCCATTTTCTCTAGAGTTCTATTTTTTCTTTCTACAACTCCATTTTGTTGTGGTGTCCTAGGTGCAGAAAAATTATGAGTTATCCCCTTTTTACTACAAAACTTATCAAATAAATAATTTTCAAATTCGGTTCCATGGTCACTCCTAATAGCTATGACTGAAGTATCTCTAGCATTTGTTACTTTCTTATGAAATTTCTTAAAAACTGAAAATGCTTGATCTTTATGAGCTAAGAACATGACCCAAGTGTATCTAGAAAAATCATCTACAATAACTAGACCATATTTATTTTCACCTAGACTTGTGGTTCTAGTTGGTCCGAATAGATCCATGTGTAGTAGTTCTAGAGGTCTAGAGGTAGAGACACAATTAATGGATTTAAAGGAGTTCCTTGATTATTTGCCATATTGACAAGCTTCACATATTTTATTCTTTTCAAACTTTAGTTTTGGCAAACCTATCACGGAATCTCTTTTAACTAGTTTTGATATTGTGTCCATGCTTGCATGACCTAACTTACGGTGCCATAACCAACTAGCATCATTATCCTTAGTTTCATTAACAACTAAACATGGGTTATGTTTGGCAAGATCCTCAAGGTCTACTACATACACATTCCCACGTCTTATTCCTTTAAAAACTAAACTATTGTCATTTGAGTTGGTTATGATGCACAGGGATGGTTTGAACAAAACATCAAAACCTCTATCACACAATTGACTAATGCTAAGTAGATTATACTTAAGACCATCAACATATCGAACATTATCAATAAAAGTTGAAGGGGTAATTTATACTTTACCTATACCAATGATGTGACCTTGGTTATTGTCTCCAAAAGCCACAGCACCTCCCTTCTTAGCTTCAAGGGTGAAGAATTGATCCTTGTCACCCGTCATGTGTCTTGAGCAGCCACTATCCAAGTACCAACAATTTTTGTCGACCTTGGCTGCAAGACACTCCTACACAAGCAAATCATATAATTTTAGGTACCCAAGTTTTCTTGGGTCCTTCATGGTTAGTAATGTTGGTTCCTTTTGGAACCCAAACCCTTTTAATTTTTCTTTTAGTTTTTCCTTTTCTATAATCACACACATTTGCTTTGTGTCCTAATGTTCCACAGCAAAAATATATTATTTTCTTAGTTTTGCTTTCTCCTGCTTTAACAAAGAAATTACTAAGGAGTTTTTGCTTATTTTTAGGTTTATACCCTAAACCAGCTCTATTGAACACAGCTCGTTGACTATTAAGTATCATTTCTAATTTTTCTGAACTATAAGTAAACTTTTCTACAAAAGGCTTGTACTTCTCAAGTTCTAGTGCCAACTTTTGTTTTTCTGTTTTTAGTGCATCTAAGTCTTTTGTGAAATTACTTCCAATAGTTTGTTTATCCTTTTTAAGTTCAGAAATTTCCTTGGCTAGTTTTTCGTTATCTTTACTCAAGGTATTAGTTTTTTGAATTAACATTTGGTTGCTTGTCTTAAGTTCTAAATTTTCTTTAGTGATAAAATCCTTATCCTTAACTAATTTATCATATTTATGGAGGTGAGATTGATTGGTTAGTTTTAGCTCTTTATTCTTAAAGCTTATTGTCTTATATTTATCCATTAATTCATTAAACACATCATATAACTCATCAAAGGTAAAATCTAAATGCGTTTCAGATGTTACCTCATTTTCGTTTGCCATAAAGCATAGATTGGCCTTTTCTTCTTGTTCCTCATTCGATGATGATGAAGATGTATCGGAGTCCGATAGGGTGGAGACGAGGACCTTCTTTTTCTTGTACTTGCTGGCCTTCTTGAGCAAAGGACAGTCTGCTCTGAAGTGTCCCGGCTTCTTACATTCGTAGCATCTGATTCCCTCATTTTTCCTTTCCTTACCTTTATCCTTGTGATAGGAACTTGAGGGGCCTCTCCTTTGATGAAAGGTCTTCTTACGGTTGATGAATTTTCTGAACTTACGTACGAGAAGAGCCTCATCATCATCTCCCTCATTGTCTTCCTCTTCACTGTTGCTGCTGCAAGATAAGTTTTTGTTAGTAGAAACAGATTTGAGGGCTATTACCTTTTTCTTGTGGGAGGACTCTTCTTCGCTGTGTTGTTTCATTGTGAGCTCGTGCGTCATTAGGGATCCAAGAAGCTCCTCAAGTGGAAGCTTGTTCAAGTCCTTGGCTTCTTGGATTGCCGTCACCTTGGCTTCCCATAACCTTGGTAGACAGCGAAGAATCTTTCTGACAAGCTCACTGTTAGTATAATTTTTGCCAAGGCTTTTTAGGCTATTGACAATGTCAGTAAATCTAGTGAACATGCAAGTGATTGTTTCATTAGAATCCATCTTAAATAATTCATACTTATGAACTAATATATTTATTTTGGATTCTTTGACTTGATTCGTGCCCTCGTGGGTCACTTCAAGTCTATCCCAAATCTCTTTTGCAGAATTGCAAGTAGAGACTCTATTGAATTCATTTCTATCTAATGCACAGTAAAGCACATTCATTGCTTTGGCATTGAGTTGTGCCTTCCTAATGTCATTGTCATCCCAATCCTTTTCAAGTTTGGGTACAGTGACACCCTCTAGATAAATGGATGGGATGTATGGTCCATTTATTATGATGGTCCACATCTCATAGTCTTGGGCTTGGATAAATATTCTCATCCTAGCCTTCCAATATGAGTAGTCGAATCTATTAAAGAATGGGGGTCTTTGGGTGGACTGGCCCTCAATGTGGGAAGATCCAAATGGGGTTGTCATTTTGATCTTTTACTCTTTGGGTAAAAGAGTTCCGGCTCTGATACCACTTGTTGCCCAGATAGACAACCCAAGAGGAGGGGTGAATTGGGTTTTAAAATAATTATTACAATTATTTGATTTATGAAATACTAATTAACACCTTTTGCAAGTTGATTAATTAGATGCTATGTGCTGTGAATGAAATGAAGATAAAGAACAACAGAGCAATCACAAACACAAGGAATTTATAGTGGTTCGGAGCTAACCCTTGCTCCTACGTCCACTCCCCAAGCCTCACTTGGGAATTCACTATAACCTCTCGGATTACAGCCGATTGTTTTACAAACTCATAACCCAACTTGTTGTTTTACGAGATCACAACGAACTCGGTCGGTTTTTTCAGGCTCACCGACTAGAACCACCCGATTGTTTTCTCGGGATCTCAATCGAACCCTTACACCGTTGGTTTCAACCTAGGCTCACCAACAAACCTTTACACCCTTGATTCAATCTCCTGATTGAATCAAGTAAGGAACAAACGGTTTGAACAAAGACAAACAGAAAAATAGAGCTTCTAAAAAGCAGATATACAGCGATATAAATAAGAGAAAAGTTAAGAGCCCTCAAACAAGTTTATGATGATGTAGAGGAGGGCTTCTTGAACTCTGGGTCTCCTCTTGAATCTCTTGAAGACTTGAAGGCTGAAGGAGACTTCTTTAATGCTGGGAAGAGTTGGTTGAATGGAGTTAATGGCCCTCTTCCTTCTTTTCGTTGAAATCCTTTTTGGCAGATGAAGATTATGTGTTTTCTTTGTAAGGAATGTCACTTCTCTGCTTTGCTACAGTCCTCTGTGGCTATTTAAGCCATTCCCTACGGAAACTAGCCGTTAGACACACTTTACTAGCCGTTCTGCATATTCTGCACATCCTGACAATGTGTCCGTTGGGATCGGAGTTGACTCGCGCGATCTGGAGTCGACTCGGCTGTAGCAGGAGTCGACTCATGCTTTTCTGGAGTCGGCTCGACAACTGTTCCGGATTTGAATTAAAGGGGTCTTCTCGACTGGGAGTCGACTCGACTTAACCCGGAGTCGACTCTCCAAAAACTGGAGTTGACCTTGCACTTTTGGAGTCGACTCATTCCAAGAAATCCATAGAGGTATTCTTCAACTTTGCTCACTCGAGTCGACTCGGAAATTTTGGGAGTCGACTCGGCGCTCAGAGCCCGAACTTCCGATCTTCTGTCTTTTAGCTCGTGCAGTCTTGGAGTCGACTCGGACTGTTTCGGAGTCAACTCGGCTCTCAGTATCCGAAAAACAGTCTTCTGTCTTTTTGGAGTAGCGCTGCCTTGGAGTCGACTCGAACTGTCCTGGAGTCGACTCGCGTCTCAGAGACAACAATACTGTCTTCTGTCTTTTTTGGGTCGCGCTGTCTCGGAGTCGACTCGGGCTTTGCGGGAGTCGACTCGGCTCTCAGTGTCTGAAAGTTGCTCTATGACTTTTGCCTTGTATTACACTGAGAGTCGACTCTCGCTTTCTTTGGAGTCGACCTGCCAACCATCGGAGTCGACTCGCGTTCCTCAGGAGTCGACTCGGCTCTCAGGGACCAAAATACCTTCTCTGTCTTTCTGTCTGTAACTCCCTGGAGTCGACTCATACTACTCCGGAGTCGACTCGGCAAGCATCGGAGTCGACTCGCGTCTTCAGGAGTCGACTCGCTGACAGGTTTTGAGTTGGGTCTTTCTATTTGTCTGTCAGTTCTCAGTCGGAGTCGACTCGAAACGTTCCGGAGTCGACTCGAGCCTGCGCCAATGCTTCTGATACGCTTGGAGTCGACTCGTAATATCCCGAAGTCGACTCGAGTCTCAGACTTTGGTTCAGATTCACTTCTTAACTTATCCAAAATGTCTTGAACCAAATCTAGAGACACTTAACCATAAATTTATAAGATTTTCACTAAAACACTAAATTGAATTCATTAGTAAACATAAGATATACTCAAATGCTTTGAGCTCATCAAAATCAAATAGGGTTATAATCAATCACACCACAGTATTGTATGTCAATATATAATCTTACGGGCAGGATATCGACACATGGTCAGGCCGTAACCCCAAAACCAATTCGAATCCAATCTCTTTATTATAAAAATACATTTCGTGTTTCAAAGTGAGGAATACCTAAAACCATGCGATATCGCAATCAATCAAACATATTTCATAACAAAATCAATACCTTCGATCATACATCATGTAATAAAGTACTATACATCAAATTCATGAATCATGAATAATTTGATTTAGAAATTATTATATAATTTGTCGATAAATCTAAAAAATATAGTCACATTAATGACCTTGTGAGGACAACCAGCCGATAAATTTCTAACTCTGAAAATCTCTCTTAATGATTAATATTCAAAAATTATATTTTTATGAAAATTTAGCTATGATAAATACTAAAATAAAAATCTTGAGTCCTAACACCCTCAAAGGCTAGCCAAGCAGTAATGCTTGATGTCTCGGTTGGTCCGAACAATGCAATTTTATTTTATCCAAGGTCAGGCTAGGTGCAGGTGGCTTAATAGAGACCACATCTAGCATTATCCGACCAGGACGAGGGTAGAAGCTGGCACACTGCCCAACAACCATAGTTCAGGACCTCTTATGATGGTCAACTTTTGCTACAAGGGGTTCCATTGGTGGAACCCATGTGTCAAGAAGAGGAGAGAAAAAGAAAAAAAGAAGGAATTAGGCATAGGGTGGGATTTTTTTCCTCATCCCCCACAACCCATGTTTTTTTCTTCTTTTCTTTTTTTTCTTTGTTTCTTTGGCAAAATAGGCGAGCTCATCCTCACCCCTCTCTAGAATAATGGAGGGGCCTCATGGACCTAACAGAGATTGTGGTGGTGACTGCCGGTCGGAGTACCGACGGCAGGACTATTATGAGCGATGACCAACGATAGGGCGGCTGGTAAGAGGCATAGAAATTTGATGGAATAGGATTTTCGGACTTTATAGTAGAGATTTCATGGTGTCGGTGGCAGGGGCTCCTGCCATGGCCATGAGCCAATGTGTGAGATTGGCTGAGAGCTTCACCAACAAGCACTGGTGGTGTGGATGGCCGAAAAAGGAAGAAAGAAAGCTAGAATAAAACTAAAAATAGGGGAAACAAATATGATTTCCCCTACTTAATAAAAAAATCTGGCGATTAGCCAATTAGTAATCACAACCTAACAGTTAAGAAAGATGTAGATGCTGATTAATTAATGGTTTGAAAAGTTATTGCCTTGCTCCGTCAATCTCAGGCTTTTTAGGCTATTTTAAGCCGATCAAATGGACCGGACTTGTTATCAGGCTAGGTTGGCCTATGAGACGGACCTTACATTAATATCCCCTTCTAGCTAGGAGAGGTTTAGATTTTAAGGCCCGATGATAGCATCATCACCAAATTTCTTTAATATAAATAAAGAGAAAGAGGGTTAAATTCTTATAGTAAGATTTAAGCCATATATTCTACCTACTTATAGGTTTGCCATATTGTTGTCCCCCATCACATTGAGGCGATAGGTCACATGGAAACCTCCTTCTACTCTGAATGAACTCAACATGGATGGCTCTTTTATACAGGATCTGCCATCGGAGCAAGATTTCTCCTATGAAACTCCAATACCTATATTGCATATGCAAGGGCTCAGATTTTGCCCACAAAGTGTCCTCGGTTTGCGGAAATTTGGGCCTTATGTGAGACTCTGCTTGTTATTACTAACCTTGGTTTTTATTAGGGTAAAGTAATTCTCTCAGCCTTGTTAATATTCTAAAATGGGTTAAGGGAATCCCTTAGGTTGCTAAAACCTATCATACAGGATACAAGGATACAACCCCATCGGCTTCAGGAGCACACTTTAACTCACATATACCATGAAGCTAATGCTTTGGTAGAATGGCTTGCAAATATAGGAAGGACAACACTATTCTTTCTTACATTTTAAGAATATTTAATAAATAAAAAATCAAAAGTCAATGTTTATGCTTCAATATAATAGTTGATCTCTATAATATTACTTACAAGTATTTCACTTCCTACATCGAGCAAGATTTAAGGTATCTCATTTTTTTCTGAAAATTTCTCCATCTTCCATTTGGATTAGAGTTGAACTGAGAGTTGATTTTGATATTACAAAATAATTAAGTAAAAAGATAACCAATCTATTATCTTGTGCTTAATTGATTGATTTTAGAAAGTAAAGAAGAAAGTCTTCAGTTACTCTCAAACAAATATCATCTATCTGAAGCTCCACATCAAGAAGCATAACTTCAAAAAGGCCATGAAAATAATTCTTGAAAGCTCACATGCAAATACATAAAATTTTATGCTAAGCTACCTCAAGAGTCGATCCTAAGCTTACAACGAGTCGATCCTAGTATACTATCGCTGACTGATACGCCTTCATAAGCCGACTCCAGTAGATTACGAGTCGACCCTAAAATAGTATGAGAAGTCGACCAATGAAATATATGAGCCGACTCCAATCTAGTAGAAGTCGACCACAAAAAACAAACGAGTCGACACCTGAATGGCCATAGAGAAAAGATAGAGAGTGGAAAACTTCAATGCATTGGCGAGTAGACCCATGAAAATCATGAGCTGACTCTAGTTAAACAAGAGTTGACCTTTGAAAACAATGAGTCGACCTTTGAACGACCAAAATGAAAAGATAAATAGCAGTAAAACTTAGTTTGTTGAAGAGTCAGCCCCTGAAAATAATGAGTCGACTCTTGTCACTAGACGAGTTGACCCTAAAACTGAGAAAGCCATCTCTACAATATACATAAAAGAAAGTGTTGACCCCCTAATGGATTTTGATGAATACAAAACACTAGAGTAAAATTCCATTATATCTTAACAATTCGATTGAGGAATTCATGTGTTTTACTTAGAAAATTGTTAAGAAATGTCTAGGCAAGTTTCCACAATTTTTATGAATTTATTGAAGAATATTTTGAGCTAAAGAAAAAGTTCAGGGACAGCCGAGACGTCTCCTGATAGTTTCAGAGACGTCTCTGGCACAAACAGGAAGAACTGGCACACTTGGAGTCGTCCCCGGCACCTGCCGAGTCGTCCCCGCGTTAGCGGAGTCGACTCTCTCAGAAGCGGAGTCGACTCTCTCAGTGGCGGCAGAAAGACGTTTCTCAAGGGATATGCGCGAGACGTCCCCGCTGTACGCGGAGTCGTCCCCGCAAGCAAAAAGGAGACTCCCCGAGACGTCCCCAAGATGGCGGAGACGGCTCTCTCAGGGTTTTCCAGAGAATGGTTTTTGCGGTGATAAGGAAGCGGAGTCGACTCTGAGATAGCGGAGTCGTCCCCACGCATAAAGTGGACACAAGCGGAGACGTCCCCTGAAAGAGCGGAGACGACTCTCTCAGGGAATTCCAGAGGGCAAGTTTTTCGGAGACAAAGAAGCGGAGTCGTCCCCAAAGAAGCGGAGTCGTCCCCACTCAAAAAGCACAGACAAGGCGAGACGTCCCCGTAAAGTGCCGAGTCGACCCCAGATAAAGTAAAAAGTAAAATCCTGTAGGTGAGACGTCTCTCGCTGTAGCGGAGACGTCCCCGGAGCGCCTGGGACGCGACTGACAGCTTTTCAGGTTTGATTTTGAATTTCAAATCCTTCTCTTTTTGTCTCTAACGGCTATATTTGCTTTTTGGGCTATAAAAGGGACCTCTTAAGTGGTTCTCAATAACTCTTCACCAACCCAAAGCAAAATCATTCAAGAGAGAAGTTTGAAAGAAAAGCTCAAGGGAGTGAGTGCATCCAAGGAAGGAAATCAAGTACTTTCAAGTCTCCCAAGTGATTTCAAGCTCAACCACTCTCGCGCGCTCGGGAATCAAAGCTCACACTCAACCCTACGCGGTCTACCTTGGAAGAATCAACATCTCCCACGCTTCCAACGGCAAAAAGATTCTTCCGGGTTTCATTGTTCATAAGTGCTATATTTGCTTTCTAGAGCTTTTATATTCTTTTGTACACTCTTTTATCGTGGTGCTTGTTCAAGTCAAGGGACTTGGAACAAGGAAAAGGCGTCCCAAGCCTAAGAGAAATTGGGGGTTTAGGGTTTGTTGTGAGCCCGGTGTAAAACAACGAGTTGGGTAGTGAACTCGCAAAACTACCGTACTGTAATCTTGGATTATAGTGGAAATACCCAAAGGCGCTTTGGGGAGTGGATGTAGGAGCAGTGAAGGCTCCGAACCACTATAAAACCGTGTGCTTGTGGTTGTCTTCTCTTATCCCTTTATCCTTGCTTTAGTTTATATATTTGTGTGTTTTAATCTTAAATTAGTCAAAAAGTTTTTTAAAACACCCAATTCACCCCCCTCTTGGGTGACCATCTTTGGGCAACAAGTGGTATCAGAGCAGGTGCTCTTATATTTCTTGAAAGACCTAACCGTCTTAGCCAAAGATCTAGATGGGAACACCCTTTAACAATGTTCCTGCCGAGGGGCAAGCAACCAATAGACCTCCACTCTTCAATGGGACAAATTATACCTATTGGAAGACTAGAATGAAAATCTTCATTCAAGCACAAGACTATGCCTTGTGGAGGGTTATAGTCAAGGGACCACAAGAACCATCACACATAGTTAATGGCATTCGAGTTCCCAAACCTGAAGAGGATTGGGATGAGAATGATGATAGGATGGCTCAACTCAATTCTAGAGCCATGAACTCATTATTTTGTTCTTTAGATGCAAATGAGTTTAATAGAGTCTCCACATGTAGTTCCGCTAAGGAAATATGGAATAAGCTTGAAGTTACCCACGAGGGTACAAATCAAGTTGAGGAGTCCAAAGTGAACATTCTAGTTCACAAATATGAGTTGTTTAAGATGGAACCCAATGAAACCATCACATGCATGTTTACACGCTTTACGGATATAATTAATGGTTTAAAAAGCTTGGGTAAATCCTACACTAACCCGGAACTTGTGAGTAAAATTCTCAGGTCTTTGCCAAAAGCATGGGAAGCAAAGGTCACGGCGATCGTAGAAGCCAAAGACCTCAACACCTTGGGGCTAGAGCAACTCTTGGGCTCATTGATGACGCATGAGCTCACGATGAAGCAACATGAAGAAGAGTTGCCGAAGAAAAAAACAATCGCACTCAAGGCTACCTCAAGTGTGTGTGAAGAAGAGAGCAGTGGGAGTGAAGAAGAAAGCCAAGATGAGGACTTGGGGTTGATAGTTAGGAAGTTTAAGAAATTCATGAGAAGGAAGAAACCCTTCCCAAGAAAGAAATTTGGAGGTAGAAATGATTGGGAAAAAGAAAAGGAAAAAGAAAGAGATCCAATCATATGCTATGATTGCAAGAGACCGGGACACATTCGTTCCGAATGCCCTCAACAAAACAAGTATTTTGGAAAGAAGAAGAAGAAGGCATTGAAGGCAACATGGGATGATAGTGACACATCATCCTCCGAGGAAGAGAAGGAAGAGACCGCCAATTTATGCTTCATGGCGTTCGAGGACGACGAGGTATGTCAAAACCCAACCATAAATTTTACTTTAGAAGAATTGTATGGAGCTTTTCAAGAACTTATGGGTGATTGTAGTATGTTAGGAGCAAAAAAATAAAGAATTAAAAGCCTCCAATCAAAAACTAAAGGAAGACATTGAAAACCTATTAATTGAAAAGGAGAGCGTTAAAAATATTAATACTACTAACCTAGAAATTAAGAATTCAAAACTTAGTATTGAAAATGAAAAGGGAAAAACAGTAATTAAGGAATTAAATCTAAAATTAAAATCCCTATTCGATATTAATACCTCACTTGCACAAAATGTTGAATCTCTTAAAAAAGATAAGGAAGAACTAGTCAAAGAAAATTTGAATCTTAAGAATGAGGTACATAAGTACAAACCAATTGTTGAAAAATTTACACAAAGTTCTGAAAAATTAAATCTCATTCTTTCAAATCAAAGAGCCGTTTTTAATAAAGCCGGATTAGGTTATAAAACTAATAAACAACAAAAGTATCTAAAGAATTTCTTTGTAAAAGCGAAAGATGTAAAAACTGAAAAACCTACATGCTTTCATTGTGGAAAGACTGGACATAAAGTCTATTCTTGTATTCAAAGAAAAATCCAAACTAACAAGAGTACATTTGTGAAAGCCAAAAACATAACTAAAGTATGGGTGCCTAAGGGAACCAACCACACTAACCACGAAGGACCCAAGAAAACTTGGGTACCTAAGAGCTTCACATGATCATTTTGCAGGTATGCCTTGCAGCCGAAAATAAAAAGAGAATGTGGTATCTTGATAGCGGTTGCTCAAGGCATATGACCGGTGACAAGAGTCTCTTCGTCACCTTGGAATCAAAAGAAGGAGGAGTAGTCACATTTGGAGACAATGCTAAAGGCCGAATCATTGGTGTCGGTAAAATCTCCATATCATCCTCCTCATTTATTGATAATGTATTGTTAGTTAATGGACTGAAACATAATTTATTAAGTATAAGTCAATTTTGTGACAAGGGCTTTAAAGTATCATTTGAATCGTCACTATGCATAATTAGTAGTCCAATTGATAATGAGATCATACTCACAGGACATAGGCATGGAAATGTTTACATGGTAGATCTTGATGATCTCACCATGAAGGATGGCCAATGTCTTGTAGCCATGAATCCTAAAGTCAATGAGACTAGTTGGTTATGGCATCGTAGGTTAGGGCATGCTAGCATGGATTTAATTTCTAAATTGATTACAAAGGATCTAGTCAAAGGACTACCGAAAATAGACTTTGAAAAGAATAAAATTTGTGCGGCATGTCAATTAGGAAAACAAACAAGAAGTTCTTTTAAGTCTAAGAACATAGTCTCAACGTCAAAACCCTTAGAACTAATTCACATGGATTTGTTTGGACCCACTAGAACTGCTAGTCTAGGGGGTAAGAAATTTGGTCTTGTCATTGTTGATGATTTTTCACGTTTTACATGGGTTTCATTCCTTGCACACAAAGATGAGTCCTTTCCCGCTTTTATCAAGTTCATAATAAAGTTTCAAATGAACTCAATCTTAAGCTAAAAGCAATTAGGAGTGATCATGGTACCGAGTTTGAAAATCAACACTTTGAAAAGTTTTGTGACGAAAATGGTATCAATCACAATTTCTCGGCACCTAGGACACCCCAACAAAATGGGGTGGTAGAAAGGAAGAATCGCACACTCGCAGATATGGCTCGTACCATGTTGTGCGAATCGGATCTACCAAAGTATTTTTGGGCTGAAGCAATAAGTACCTCATGTTATATCTTAAATCGTGCTTTAGTTAGATCTATCTTAAAGAAAACACCATATGAATTGATAAAAGGCAAAAAACCAAATATAAGTTATTTTCATGTTTTTGGTTGTCGATGTTTTATTTTGAACAATGGAAAGGACAATCTCAGTAAATTTAGTGCCAAATCAGATGAGGGGATCTTCTTAGGTTATTCCTCATCTAGTAGAGCATACAGGGTCTTCAACAAGAGAACTCTCGTTGTTGAAGAATCCATTCATGTTGTTTTTGATGAAACTAATGGAGATTCTTCTAGAAAAGAAGAAGATGTTGATGCAGGTATACTTGAAGACCGAATCAAGGAATTCTCCATACAAGACAAACAACATGAGGATGAGGTTAAGGAAGATACAAATCAGCAAGATGAAGAAGATCAACCTCCATCAAACAATCAAGATCTTCCTAAAGAATGGAGGTATGCACATGGTCATCCAAAGGATCTAATCCTTGGTGATCCTTCACAAGGTATAAGAACTAGATCTTCTCTAAGAAACACTAGTAATTATCTTGCTTTCGTTTCACAAATAGAGCCTAAATCACTAGAAGAAGCTGAAAAAGATGATAATTGGATGAACGCTATGCAAGAGGAATTAAACCAATTTGAAAGAAATGAAGTTTGGACTCTAATGAAAAGACCCCCAAATGTTTCAATTATAGGCACCAAGTGGGTGTATAGAAATAAACTAGATGAAGATGGAATAGTAATAAGAAACAAAGCTAGGCTAGTGGCCAAAGGATATAATCAGGAGGAAGGAATAGATTTTGATGAAACTTTTGCTCCTGTTGCTAGATTAGAAGCTATTAGATTACTTTTGGCATATGCATGCTTCATGGACTTTAAACTCTATCAAATGGATGTAAAAAGTGCATTTCTAAATGGTTATATAATGGAGGAAGTTTATGTAGGACAACCTCCAGGTTTTGAAAATCACTTACATCCAGATTATGTGTATAAATTGCATAAAGCATTGTATGGACTTAAGCAAGCTCCTAGGGCATGGTATGAAAGATTAAGTAATTTCCTAATTGAAAACAAATTTAAGAGAGGAAATGTAGACAAAACCCTCTTTATTAAAAGAAAAGGAAATGACTTATTGCTTGTACAAATTTATGTGGATGATATAATTTTGGTGCTACTAATAGTCTTTGTCAAGAGTTTGCCAAGCTTATGCAGGGAGAATTTGAAATGAGCATGATGGGTGAGCTCAACTTCTTCCTTGGGCTGCAAATAAAACAATCAGAGGAAGGCATATTCATCAGTCAGTCCAAGTATATCAAAGAAATGTTGGAGAAATTCAAGATGAAGGATGCAAAAGAAATCAGCACACCCATGGGCTCAAGTTGCAAGCTTGATAAGGATGAAAAAGGTAAAAGTATAGACTGCAAATTGTACAGAGGTATGATAGGCTCTTTACTTTACCTTACTGCTAGTAGACCAGATATATTATTCAGTGTTTGTATGTGTGCTAGATACCAAGCATGTCCTAAGGAATCACACTTGCAAGCTGTTAAAAGAATATTTAGATATCTAGTAGGGACATCTAATGTAGGCTTATGTACTCTAAACAGTCTGACATAAACTTAATTGCTTATTCCGATGCTGATTTTGCCGGGGTGCAAACTCGACAGAAAAAGCACAAGTGGGACATGTCAATTCTTGGGTGCCAATTTGGTTTCTTGGTTTAGCAAGAAACAAAATTCAGTTGCCTTGTCCACAGCTGAAGCTGAGTACATTGCAGCTGGAAGTTGTTGTGCCCAAGTTCTTTGGATTAAGCAACAGCTTGAAGACTTCGGTATTAAAATGGACAATATACCAATTAAGTGTGACAATACAAGTGCAATCAACTTAACAAAAAATCCTGTTCAACACTCTAAGTCAAAGCATATAGAGATTAGGCATCATTTTATTAGGGATCATGTGATGAAAAATGATGTGATGATTGAATATGTATGTACTGAAAATCAATTAGCTGATATCTTTACAAAGCCCCTTTGTAAAGATAGATTCAATTTCTTAAGGAATGCGTTGAGCTTGTATGATCCTAGCAAATGAAGTGAACTTGTATTGCTTTACTTTGCTACTTCGAACTAGTAACCCACCTCAAGGCAAACATATGTGAAAACATGAATTCATCTAAACTAAATGACGAACTGTTTGACTTTCCGGAGGATGGTTACCCTCCCTTGGACTCTTCATAGAGATATTTTCAGAGCCTATAACATGGGTATTCGAAATTTGGTCAAACATTCCTCATTTCAATCTTAATAATCTAAAAGTCATTATCAAATCATTATAGGATGTATTATTAAGGGGGAGGATCACAAACAAATTCACTCTGTGTCTATCAAAAGAAATCACGATTGATTAGGGTGATTAAACAAAAATCTGGAACTGCAGTCTGAAATTTTTTGTGCCGGAGACGTCTCTGGCAAGTCGCAGAGACGTCCCCCCAGGGGGAGACGTCTCGCCTTAGTGGCGGAGACGTCTCGGGGACCGAATGAGGGCTTTTTAAATAGGTCGAAATCGCTCGAGCCGACTCGAGCTTTCTCCCTCATTCCCGACCAAAACGGAAAGCCCTAGCCTCCACTTGCTCTCCACTTCAAAACCTAGCTTCCATTTGCCCTAAAATCGCAAAACCCTAGCATCCATGGGCACCAAAGAAAGCTAGGACAACCCGTGGGAGGCGACCTAGAGTAGCGGGCGACGGCGAGGAACGGCGGGAAGAACCCTCCGCGCCTTCCTCCTCCGGTTGCTCCGCCGACCACGACGATTTCTGTGCAAATCGCACAGTCACGACTGGCAGGCACAGTCGATTTTTCCCTTTCTAGATCATGAGGGGTTCTCTATTGGAGAGAGACTCCGAGCCCAAGGGTGGGAGCACCTTTGCACCCTCAAAATCTCGACCTACCCCGGCCTTGTTAGAGAAATGTTTAGTGATATGGGCCTTAGGGGACTTAGGGTACACTGCATGATGTCCGAGGGACATTGGTAGAAATTAATGAGGATGTCCTATCCACTGTCCTACAAATTCCTAAGGACGGTGAGGCACCGACCTCACATCCCCAAAGGGAAATAGCCCTAAACTTGATTCTAGGAAGAGAGGACTGCGGCCCTCTTGATGTTGTCTACTCCCAGGACCTAAATGCAGAAATGAGACTTCTTTTAAGCATTGTCAATCGGGTCCTATTCCCCAAAACCGGTCGCTTCGATTTTGTTTCGGAGCGTGATTTAGTCATAATGCACCATATCCTACTAGGGATCCCCCTAAACCTCCCTAGACTCATGCTAAATTACATTGCCCAATGTCATAGGTATTCTAGGTTTAGTATACCCTATGGCATGATCTTTACCTTAATATTTAAACACTTCAAGGTTCCCATTCCACCAAATGAACCTGCAAAGGCCCTAAGAAACACCGATTATTACAATGAGGGCTCAATGAGAAGAATGGAATTTCACAAGATAGATGGGTCGTGGGTCAAGGTTCCAAAAAGAAAAGCACAAACCATAGAGCCTGAAATCCCACATCATGAGCCTGACCATCACTCTCC
>NW_024069052.1:0-73531 GCF_009389715.1 Phoenix dactylifera | reverse complement strand
AGAGGATACCGAGGAAATGTTCCTAGTGGGAGATAGGGATCATATACAGGATCCCAAAACCTACAACGAGGCGATATCTGATATCGATTCCGAGAAATGGCTGGAAGCTATGAAGTCAGAGTTAGACTCCATGCATTCCAACCAAGTCTGGACCTTAGTAGACCCACCAGAAGGTATTGTACCTATTGGATGCAAATGGATCTACAAAAGGAAGATAGGTTCGGATGGAGAGGTAGAGACCTATAAGGCAAGGCTTGTGGCGAAAGGGTATAGTCAGCGCGAAGGCATTGACTATCAGGAGACCTTTTCACCTGTAGCCATGCTAAAATCCATCCGAACATTGCTTGCCATTGCAGCATTTCATGATTATGAAATCTGGCAGATGGATGTGAAAACTGCTTTCCTGAATGGATATCTTGATGAAGATATCTATATGGAACAGCCTTTGGGTTTCACTTCCAGTGATGAAGATCACAAGGTCTGCAAGCTGCAAAGGTCCATCTATGAACTAAAGCAAGCATCTCGGAGTTGGAACACTCGTTTCGATGACGCAATCAAAACGTTTGATTTCATCAAAAACGAAGAGGAACCGTGTGTTTACAAAAAGGTTAGTGGGAGTGCTGTCGTTTTCTCGTACTGTACGTAGATGACATTCTCCTAATAGGGAATGATATTCCCATGCTAACCTCGGTCAAGGTCTGGTTGTCAAAAGAATTCTTCATGAAAGACCTTGGGGAAGCATCCTATATTTTGGGAATAAAGGTCTATAGAGATAGATCTAAAAGGATGCTTGGCCTTTCACAGAAGATGTACATAGAGGGGGTGCTGAAGAAGTTCAGCATGGAAAACTCCAAGAGGGATTTCTTACCCCTTAGGCATGGAATTCATCTCTCCAAGAAGATGTGCCCCAACACATCTGAAGAGATTCAACGCATGAGCAAGATTCCTTATGCATCGGCAATAGGAAGCCTCATGTATGCCATGCTATGTACACGACCTGATATAGCTCTTGCTGTGAGTGTCACAAGCAGATATCAGTCGAATCCAGGTGAAGAACACTGGATAGCTGTGAAGAACAGTCTTAAGTACTTGAGAAGAACTAAGGACATGTTCTTGGTCTTTGGGAGAAGATCAGAGTTGAAGGTAGAAGGATGCACGCATATTGATGATAGAAAGTCTACATCAGAATATGTGCAATTGTGGTTCAGTAAATTGGAAGAGTTCCAAACAACCGATTATTATAGATTCTACCTTAGAAGCTGAATGTTAAGCCGTATCTAAGGGTGCAGTGGAAATCTTCTGATTAAAAGTTAATTGCAGAGTTAGGTGTAATGTCATTAGATGTCATAACACTTTACTGTGATAACATTGGTACCATAGCACTAGCTATGAAGCCATGGTCTCATCAGAAGTCCAAGCACATAGAGCGGCGCTTCCATTTCATATGCGACTATGATGTAGAGGTGCAGAGAGTAGACTCCGCGGATAACGTGGCAGACCCGTTCACTAAGCAGCTGAGTCAGCAAAAGACTGAAGCCCACCTTGAGAAGATGGGCCTAAGATATATGACCAATTGGCTTTAGTGCAAGTGGGAGATTGTTAGATGTATGCCCTAGAAGCCAATTTGGCTGACACATTGTTGATTCTAGGGACATAATTTTGTACTTGACTATTTATTATTGAATAAATAAAAGGCATCTTTTCATTCATATTGTTTATGTGTCTATGAATCGTCCAAGGAATTAATAAGATGATGATACATATTCTCAAGAGTTGAGAATTTGAGCCATGTATCATTGGTGATTAATTTCTAAATGCTCCTGATCAATGGATCATCACGAGGACGGTGATCGATCCGATCAGTGCACAGATCACTTTCCTTCTGGATGGACGAGACTTGAGTCCACAGTGTAGGGACACTGAAGTGATAGTGCAGGTGCTTGTTAGAGAACAAGGGTACTGAGCGTAACCAAGACAAGAAGTCACTTGGATGTCTATCCACTTGTCAGTGACTTGCTTGATGTTGCAGTAGTGTGACTGGTCCTTTGACCTACGGTGCTTCGGCTACTCACAGTGAGGTTATTGTAGTTTGACTGCACACATACATGGTCTCTAGCCATATGGGTCCATGCAGTGTAGATTGGCTGCAGTAAGTTCACTGTAGGAGTAGGGTATGCACCTATAAGGAATCTATCGACCTTGATAGAAGAGGAGTGATCCTATGTGATTTGTTAGACTGAGTTCTAAGACCTTGGCCAGGGCAGTAATATAAAGTGGAGAAAGAGTTTTCCACTATCGAACTCGAGTCGAATAAATCTTGACATATGACAGACGATGGGGTTTGACGAGTTGTCCATGACCTCCGTCCTGTAGGGATCCACGATAGTAGGATTGTATCACATGTTAACTGCACCTAGAGGTTCATCATTCCATTCTGCTGGGTAGCCACTACATGCTGCTAGGTGTCACTGGTGGATGGTGGGACTCATAGGGATTATCTTGATGATCGATAAACCCTAATGAGTTGAGTTGGAATCGTTCCAACCCATTGAAAGGAGTTTTCAATGATATAGTGATAGAGATCACAATATATCTCACTACCAGTCAGAATAGAACCTATGGGGTCACACACACTAGAAGTATTGACCGATCCGATGGTTGAAATCGTGATTAGGAATCACAAGAAATCAATTTGATTGATAAGAAGTTGAAGAAGGAACAAAGGGAATTAATTAATTGGACTTAAACACAAATCCTACTTCGGGTAGGATTCCTAGAGTCCTAATTGGATTAGGACTAGGAATCCTAGTTGGAGTAGGACTGGGATTCCTATTTGGAATAGGATTCCTACAATCCTAATGAGATTAAGAATTTTGAATTGGATTCCTACTTGGAGTAGGATTCCTAGAAATCCTAATTGGATTAGGACTTCGGATTCAAATGGAGTCCTAATTGGATTAGGACTAAAATTAAACAAATCCTAATTGGATTAGGATTCCTTAAGTCTAAATTAATTAATAATCTAATGAATCAACATGACTCCTAATTGGATTAGGATTGAAGAGTTCAATTGAGTCATGGTTCATTCAAGTCCTAATTGGATTAGGACTAGCGTAGATTGAACCCAATATGGTCAATCCTAATTAGATTAGGACTTAACCATAAGAGAGGCACCCAATCCTCTTTGGAAGAGGATTAGGGCAACACAAGAAGGAGGGATCACGCCCCTCCTCCTCTCCTTGTGTGCGGCATGAAGAGAGGGGCCGGCGCCCCCCTTCCCTCTTTGGAAGATTGTCTTGGAGCTCCTAATTGTTAGGAGCTCCACTCCTTATAAAAGGAGGACTAGGGCCGGCCCCAAGGTAGAAGAGCCCTCTTCCTCCAAGCCGTGGCCACCCTCTCCCTCTCCACCCTTGGTTCAGCCGCCATCAGCAAGGGGAAAAGAAGAGGAGGCGTCTCCCTCCTCTTGGTCTTCTTCCTTGGCTTCAGCGCGTGTGAAGAGAAGAAAGCTGCGAAGGGATTTGATCTTCTTCCTCTTCTTCATCCTTCTTCTTCCTCCTCTCAAGTGCAATCAAGAGTTGATTGAAAGAGAGGACATCAGCCATCAAAGCTATCTCTGCAAGGGAGCTAGCACCCCGGTGAGATAGAGAGCTTGGATCGGATCCTGCTTCGTGTGGATACCCGTAGAGGCCGGACGTTTGAACGGCTTCAAGCGAACCCTCTTCCAAAACCACGAATTCAGATTTGCGGTGATCATCTACCCGCGCAAGGTGAAGATTTGATCTTCCTAATAGTTTTAAAAGTTTTAATTCTTACCTAATTACGAAAGGTCTCGAAACAACGTTCATGCGATGAACGTCGAACCTGTGCATGCCGATTCCGCTGCCATCTGAAAAATTTTTGAAATATCAGCGGCATGGGCGGGTTCCCAACACCTCCCACCTGCTTACCTGGCCAATTGTTTGATTGTCTATTATGGATAAGCTTAATATTGATATAATACTATTGATAGCCTTCCTTCATGACTCGATATTATTATGTCAAGATCCATGCTAGTTTGTTGTGCTAACACAAAACTTGCAATGGGGACTGATGTTATACTGTCTTGGTGCATTAAGATGCTTATGGCATATTTTAATATATTGCCTTGTTGTGCAACCACAAGGGCAATATTATTCGAATATGACTATATAGAAATGAAGGGTTTGACTTAACTAAAATATTATTGTTTGTTGTGCTAACACAAGGCAATAAGTATTTTAAGAGGACAAGATAAAGTTGAGAATTGCATGAGATGCAATCGGAAAGAGTTTCCTACCTTTGAACTCATAAAGGTTTGTTGTGTAACCACAAGGCTTTTTATGATGAATTAGGATCTCAACCCTACTAAGAAAAATTATATTTTCACGTTTATCATAGGAGAGGGCTATGATATTCGATAAAAATAGTAGGAGACAAATTAGATTAAAGTCCTTATCTAGTTGCAAACATGTCATCATGATTGGTCTGCTTATATTAGTTATGTTCTTGCATATGTAGAATTATTAAATGGCTTCTTCACTTTCACTAAGAGGCATCTTAGATGCCAACAAGTTGACTGGACCAAACTATGTGGACTGGTTGAGGAATTTAAAGATAGTACTCACTCAGGAGAAAATTTCCTATATACTTGAAACCCCTGATCTTGGAGATCTAGGGGATGATGCTACAGAAGAGGAGGTTGCCACACATAAGATGTGGAAAAATGACAGTTTGACTGTCAAATGTATCATACTTGCCTCTATGAGCAATGAATTACAGAGGCAACATGAAGGCATGGACACTCAATCCATACTTCTCAATTTAAAAGAGTTGTATGGAGAACAAAGCAGGACTGCTAGGTATGAGATATCTAAGCAGTTGTTCCGTGCTAGAATGAATGAAGGAACTCCAGTGCAAAACCATGTTCTTATGGTTATAGACTTAATCACTAGATTAAGTCAATTAGGTTTTGCTATGGATAGTGAGCTCAGTCAGGATTTGATCCTGCAATCACTGCCTGATTCATTCTCTCAGTTTGTTGTGAACTTTCACATGAACAAGCTGAACACCTCCCTGTCCGAGCTGTTAAATATGCTCAAAACAGCTGAAGGCCATATTAAGAAGGATAAAGGTCCACTCCTTCTTATAGATGGCACTTCTAAAAGGAAATCGGGAAATAAGGGTTCTAAGAAACGATTGAACCCCAAGAGTAGCATCAAAAAGAAAAAAGGAAAGAAAAACTCCGGATCAAGTACCTGTTTTCATTGCGGCAAAGCTGGCCACTGGAAAAGGAATTGCAAGAGTTTTCTTGCAAGTATGAAGACCGATGCAAGAGTTGCATCAAAAGGTATGTTTATGTTACATGCCAACTTGTCATTAAGTTCTTCAAATTCAAATTCATGGGTATTGGATACTGGCTGTGGTTTTCACATTTGCAAATCTTTGCATGGACTACAGAAAATTAAAATTTTGAAGAAAGGTGACTTCGAGCTGTATGGCGCTGGAGGAGAGTCCATCCAGGCTGAAGCTGTTGGAACCTACAATTTGGAGTTACCTTCGGGAGAGCTCCTACAATTAGAAGATTGTTATTATATGCCCAAAATTATTAGAAATGTAATTTCCATTCCTTTGTTGTTAAAGAAAGGATTTGAAATTAATGGAAAGGGCAATGGTTGTTCTATTTATTTTTCTAATAAGCATCTTTGCAATGGCATTATGGAAAATGGTCTTCTTGTTTTATTACTTAATGACAATGTCTTTCATATTAATAAAAGCAATAAAAGAAAGAGAGAGGAAGTAAATAACACCCTTCTTTGGCATTGCCGACTTGGTCACATAAGTGAATCAAGAATCAACAAGTTATACAAAGAAGAGTTCTTTGATCCTTATGATTATGAATCACTAGGAACTTGTGAATCTTGTCTTATGGGTAAAATGACTAAGTCTCCATTCACTGGACATGGAGAAAGGGCAAGTGAGTTATTAGGACTTATACACACAGATGTATGTGGTCCTATGACAACTCCAGCTAGAGGTGGATACTCTTACTTCATCACATTCACTGATGATTTATCAAGGTTCGGATATGTGTATCTTATGAAACATAAATCCGAAGCTTTTGATAAGTTTAAAGAGTATCAAAGTATGGTTGAAAAACAAACCGGAAAGTGTATTAAAATCCTTCGATCTGATCGAGGAGGTGAATACCTTTCTAGTGAATTTTTAAATCATCTTAAAGAAAAGGGCATTCTCTCTGAATGGACACCTCCGTATACGCCACAATTAAATGGTGTAGCTGAACGAAGGAATCGTACTTTATTAGATATGGTACGGTCCATGGTGTGCTTTACTGATCTTCCTATTTCCTTCTGGGATTTTGCCCTAGAGACTGCTGCACTAATATTAAACAGGGTACCTTCTAAGTCTGTACCTAGCACTCCATATGAGATATGGAGAGGAAAGAAGCCTAATCTTAAGTATCTTAAGATATGGGGTTGTCAAGCTTATGTCAAAAGAAATTTTGGATACAAGCTAAGTGCTAGATCAGATAAATATATTTTTGTAGGTTATCCTAAAGATAGTATAGGATACATCTTCTATCATCCTACCGAACAAAAAGTTTTTGTAGGTAGGCATGCCATTTTCTTAGAAAAAGAGTTTATCTTAGAAAAGGGCAAGGATAGAAAAATAGAACTTGAAGAAGTTCAAGACCTACAAATAGAAACACAAGAAATTTTTCAACCAAATGTACCCATTGATGAGGTACAACCACAACACACATCTCCTCTCCGAAGGTCAGATAGAGTGCGAAGAGCACCTGAGAGATATGGGTTCACATTGAAAATGATGAAGCCCACATTGTTCAGAGTAATGATCCTCTGACCTATTCGGAAGCTGTCATGAGTAATGACTCTGACAAATGGCTAGAAGCCATGAAATCCGAAATAGATTCTATATATACCAACCAAGTATGGACTTTGGTTGATGCACCAGAGGGTGTAAACCCTATAGGTTGCAAATGGGTCTATAAGAAAAAGATTGGAGCAGATGGCCAAGTAGAAACCTACAAGGCTAGATTGGTGGCAAAAGGTTTCAGGCAAAAGCAAGGAATTGACTATGATGAAACTTTTTCGCCAGTAGCTATGCTCAAATCTATTCGGATTTTGCTTGCAATAGCTGCATACTATGATTATGAAATCTGGCAGATGGATGTCAAAACCTCCTTCCTTAATGGTTATCTTGAGGAAGAAGTTTACATGACACAGCCAGAAGGATTTGTCTCAAGTAAGAGAGCAAATCAAGTATGCAAGCTTAAGAGATCCATTTATGGATTAAAGCAAGCATCAAGGAGTTGGAACATCCGTTTTGATACAACAGTCAAAGAGTTTGGTTTTATCAAAAATGTGAATGAACCATGTGTGTACAAGAAGACTAGTGGGAGTGCCATTGTCTTCTTAATATTGTATGCAGATGACATACTGATCATTGGAAATGATATTCCAATGTTACAATCGGTCAAGACTTGGCTGTCAAAAAGCTTTTCCATGAAAGACTTGGGAGAAGCATCCTATATACTTGGTATAAAGATCTATAGGGATAGATCTAAAAGGATGCTAGGCTTGTCCCAGTCTAGGTACATAGATAATGTGCTGAAAAGATTCAGCATGGAAGAAAGTAAAAGAGGTTATTTGCCTATGAGTCATGGCATACGTCTCTCTAAGAAGATGTCTCCTAAGACATCTGAAGAGAGGAATAGAATGAATTCTATTCCCTATGCTTCGGCAATAGGATCGATTATGTATGCTATGCTATGTACTAGGCCTGATGTTGCTTATGCCTTAGGCATAACAAGTAGATTTCAGGCTGATCCAGGAGAGGATCATTGGATAGCTGTGAAAAATATTCTTAAGTACTTGAGAAGGACTAAAGATATTTTTCTAGTTTATGGAGGATCTGAGTTGAAACTAGAAGGATTTTCTGATTCTAGTTTTCAATCAGATCCAGATGATAGCAAGTCCACTTCAGGGTATGTCTTTACCCTAAATGGTGGTGCAGTGAGCTGGAAGAGTTCCAAACAGCAAACTGTAGCTGACTCAACTACTGAGGCAGAATACATTGCTGTAAGTGAAGCCGCTAAGGAAGCTGTCTGGATGAAGAAGTTCATCTCTGAGTTAGGAGTAGTTCCCGAGATTGCTGGACCAGTCCCAGTTTATTGTGATAACACTGGAGCTGTTGCTCAAGCGAAGGAACCAAGGTCTCATCACAAATTCAAGCACATTCTAAGACGCTTCCATCTTGTTCGAGAGATTGTCGAGAGACAAGACATAGTCATTGAACGAGTAGACACCAAGAACAACCTAGCAGACCCGTTCACTAAAGCTCTACCACAACAGCAGTTCGATCGCCACCTCGATTGTATGGGGATAAAATATAAGAGCGATTGGCTTTAGTGCAAGTGGGAGATTGAAAGAGTAGATGCCCTACAAGCCAATCGCGATATGTATTGCGAAGGGTTTTTCTTTTGATTTGTCCAAATCATGTACATGACATTTAAATATGAATAAAGGCATTATATTTTATCATATGCTGTTGATTATATTTATGATAAACTCCTTAGATTAGGGCAATGGTTTTAAGACTATGATGAGATCATACTAGTGAGACTTAAAATCCTAAAATCCTAATCTTAAATATTTCCAGTCATTGGTACATTGAGTCGGGGATCAATGATTACCGGAAAGACTGTCATGTCTTATGTATGCTCGATGCAGAGGATGATTGATCTCACAATCATTTGTGTGGAGACACTAATACAAAGATATGGGTGCTCATTAGAAGAATGAGTTCACTGAATTGACCTACAAAGAGAAATCTTATGAAGTCTTACTTACATGTCAAAAGATGATTCTCTTAGTGGGAGTTGTGCAACTGATCCTTTGACCTGAGATCACCATGGTATCTTGTGCACATGAACCTATGTTTTGGTTTACACTCATTCATGACAATAAGTTATGTACGAGGTCTTCTGGATATGGTGGATTGTGTACGAAGATTATGAGTAGGTCAACAAGGAATTAATCACTTCTAGTAAGAGAAGATAGCATCCTATTTATTCTAATAATATGATAATTCAGGAAGCCTTTGATCAAAGCAGAATGAAAATTAGAAAGAGTTTCTAATGTTTCATTATTTGAATTATCATTAAAAGATTGAAAAAAATATGAATATGAAATTGAGTTTGACATATATTCATACTCATATACATATTTGGGATGCAGTTTGATTAAAGGATTGAATTGCATGGTAAGTTGCCACTGAAGGGTATTTTTGGTATTTCTACCAAATTTCATATTTTCCGGATAGACATGACACGTTGCTAGACGTCAATCTTGTCTTATAGGTTTGATCGAACTAAAGAGTTTAATTCGATCATCAATTAGAAAGGACTCTAATTGTTAAGTTCGGGTTCGCGCAGTTTGGACTTAAATCGATTAGAAGAGTTCTAATCAAGTTGGGTCAACTCGCACTCACACCTATTGCTGGCTAAGTATGGAACCCAATGGGTCACACACAAGAAAACTTATCAAGGGTCTAATTGGATTAGATCATGTTTGCAAGATAAACATCCTAGCAGGTGTTGCAAACCTTAGCTCCTGATTCGAACTGGATTCGAATCTGATTCGAATTGGATTCGAATCTGATTCTTAATTGATCTAATTTGATTAGATCATATTCTAATATGGGTTAGCCAAGAGTTGGCACCTAAATTGGCTTGATTTGAGTCTAATTGGATTAGATTTGATAAAACATTTAATTTTGATCGTTGGATCAACATTTGGATGAAGAGAAGGATCAAATGGATGGCGCCATGGATTAGAGCCATTGGATCTTCATCATGGGATGATGGGAGATCATGATCTCGTGATGGACTTGTGATATTGACTTAGTCAACATCAGATGGCGTGAGAAAGAAGGGAATACGGTGAATTTAGAATGGCGCCTCATGAAGAAGTGCCACTTGGATTGGATAAAGATGACACGTCATCATATCCTAACTACTTTCCCTTCAACCACATCATTCTCTCTCTCCTTCTTTCTTATGGCGCCACCAATAAGGGCCTTTGGATCATCATCTAGCCTTGATCAATGGTTGAGAATGCTCCCTATTTTTCATGCGTGGGAAGAAATGAAGAGAGGCATGAGTACGGTGGATTTCATGAAGAGATGCTTAGGGAATGGATAAGGATGAAGCGCCATATCATAAGCACTTCATCTTATCCTAACTACTTCTGATATGCCCTCTCATCAAATGACACATCCCTTGATCTCACGCCCCTCTTCATGCATGAATGGATGGCTACAATGCATCCGTACGCCATCTATAAATAGGGAATGCTCCCGGTGTTTTCAAATCATCGGAAATCAATCCAACTCTCTCTCTCTCATATCCCTTCTTTCTTACATTAGTTTCTTTCTTTCTAACATTGCTTCTAGTGTGTCCTAAGCCAAGACAAGGTGGTCTTCATTAGGACAAAAGGATTAGAAGTGATTTTAGAAGGCTAAAGAAAAATAGAAAGGAAGGAAAGCAAGCCGTTAGAGTTCTTTAGAAGAATTTTGCATTAAGGATCAAAAGTCTTTGGAGCTAAAGTCTTGATCAAGTTTTCGTGTGGATCACCATTGGAGGGCGGACACTTGACGCCTCGTAGAGATTGTACACTTTGGATTAGCGTTTGAGGTATTCTACTAATTCTGCATTTATTTTATATTATTTGATTGTAATCATTAAGGTGATCTAGGCTTAAAAGGGTTTCATGCATAGGGACTTTATTAAGAAAATTTTAAAATCCCTAGCTTCCGCTGCCCATTATGACATGCTAGAACCCTTCAGTGGTATCAGAGCTATCCTTAATTGGTTCAATCAAATAATAATGCATGATGTATGATTATTAATTTACTATGAGATAGTAATGTCATATGCTTAATGAAATGCTGAAATATATGATTCATATATGATATGATATGTAATAAAATGTCATGATATGAAATTTTCCATATGAAAATATGTTGAAGCATGTTAATTAGTTGCTTATAATTTATACATGCTATGAGATAGCTATGATGCATGATAGCTTATTTTAGATATGTTAAATATATGTTACAATTAAAGAATGTGCTAGAGACTAGTAAGCCCTCAATAAAAATTATATTAAGTCATAGTGTTAAAAAAATTTTGAGCTAACCCATTCTAGAACAATTAATCTAATTGGTGTCTAAGGAAAGCACTAAAGGTGGTTACTTAATTAGGACCTTACTCTTTGAGTAAGGGGAGCCTCCCACCTGCTTACCTGGCCAATTGTTTGATTGTCTATTATGGATAAGCTTAATATTGATATAATACTATTGATAGCCTTCCTTCATGCCTCGATATTATTATGTCAAGATCCATGCTAGTTTGTTGTGCTAACACAAAACTTGCAATGGGGACTGATGTTATACTGTCTTGGTGCATTAAAATGCTTATGGCATATTTTAATATATTGCCTTGTTGTGCAACCACAAGGGCAATATTATTCGAATATGACTATATAGAAATGAAGGGTTTGACTTAACTAAAATATTATTGTTTGTTGTGCTAACACAAGGCAATAAGTATTTTAAGAGGACAAGATAAAGTTGAGAATTGCATGAGATGCAATCGGAAAGAGTTTCCTACCTTTGAACTCATAAAGGTTTGTTGTGTAACCACAAGGCTTTTTATGATGAATTAGGATCTCAACCCTACTAAGAAAAATTATATTTTCACGTTTATCATAGGAGAGGGCTATGATATTCGATAAAAATAGTAGGAGACAAATTAGATTAAAATCCTTATCTAGTTGCAAACATGTCATCATGATTGGTCTGCTTATATTAGTTATGTTCTTGCATATGTAGAATTATTAAATGGCTTCTTCACTTTCACTAAGAGGCATCTTAGATGCCAACAAGTTGACCGGACCAAACTATGTGGACTGGTTGAGGAATTTAAAGATAGTACTCACTCAGGAGAAAATTTCCTATATACTTGAAACCCCTGATCTTGGAGATCTAGGGGATGATGCTACAGAAGAGGAGGTTGCCACACATAAGATGTGGAAAAATGACAGTTTGACTGTCAAATGTATCATACTTGCCTCTATGAGCAATGAATTATAGAGGCAACATGAAGGCATGGACACTCAATCCATACTTCTCAATTTAAAAGAGTTGTATGGAGAACAAAGCAGGACTGCTAGGTATGAGATATCTAAGCAGTTGTTCCGTGCTAGAATGTATGAAGGAACTCCAGTGCAAAACCATGTTCTTATGGTTATAGACTTAATCACTAGATTAAGTCAATTAGGTTTTGCTATGGATAGTGAGCTCAGTCAGGATTTGATCCTGCAATCACTGCCTGATTCATTCTCTCAGTTTGTTGTGAACTTTCACATGAACAAGCTGAACACCTCCCTGCCCGAGCTGTTAAATATGCTCAAAACAGCTGAAGGCCATATTAAGAAGGATAAAGGTCCACTCCTTCTTATAGATGGCACTTCTAAAAGGAAATCGGGAAATAAGGGTTCTAAGAAACGATTAAACCCCAAGAGAAGCATCAAAAAGAAAAAAGGAAAGAAAAACTCCGGATCAAGTACCTATTTTCATTGCGGCAAAGCTGGCCACTGGAAAAGGAATTGCAAGAGTTTTCTTGCAAGTATGAAGACCGATGCAAGAGTTGCATCAAAAGGTATGTTTATGTTACATGCCAACTTGTCATTAAGTTCTTCAAATTCAAATTCATGGGTATTGGATACTGGCTGTGGTTTTCACATTTGCAAATCTTTGCATGGACTACAGAAAATTAAAATTTTGAAGAAAGGTGACTTCGAGCTGTATGGCGCTGGAGGAGAGTCCATCCAGGCTGAAGCTGTTGGAACCTACAATTTGGAGTTACCTTCGGGAGAGCTCCTACAATTAGAAGATTGTTATTATATGCCCAAAATTATTAGAAATGTAATTTCCATTCCTTTGTTGTTAAAGAAAGGATTTGAAATTAATGGAAAGGGCAATGGTTGTTCTATTTATTTTTCTAATAAGCATCTTTGCAATGGCATTATGGAAAATGGTCTTCTTGTTTTATTGCTTAATGACAATGTCTTTCATATTAATAAAAGCAATAAAAGAAAGAGAGAGGAAGTAAATAACACCCTTCTTTGGCATTGCCGACTTGGTCACATAAGTGAATCAAGAATCAACAAGTTATACAAAGAAGAGTTCTTTGATCCTTATGATTATGAATCACTAGGAACTTGTGAATCTTGTCTTATGGGTAAAATGACTAAGTCTCCATTCACTGGACATGGAGAAAGGGCAAGTGAGTTATTAGGACTTATACACACAGATGTATGTGGTCCTATGACAACTCCAGCTAGAGGTGGATACTCTTACTTCATCACATTCACTGATGATTTATCAAGGTTCGGATATGTGTATCTTATGAAACATAAATCCGAAGCTTTTGATAAGTTTAAAGAGTATCAAAGTATGGTTGAAAAACAAACCGAAAAGTGTATTAAAATTCTTCGATCTGATCGAGGAGGTGAATACCTTTCTAGTGAATTTTTAAATCATCTTAAAGAAAAGGGCATTCTCTCTGAATGGACACCTCCGTATACGCCACAATTAAATGGTGTAGCTGAACGGAGGAATCGTACTTTATTAGATATGGTACGGTCCATGGTGTGCTTTACTGATCTTCCTATTTCCTTCTGGGGTTTTGCCCTAGAGACTGCTGCACTAATATTAAACAGGGTACCTTCTAAGTCTGTACCTAGCACTCCATATGAGATATGGAGAGGAAAGAAGCCTAATCTTAAGTATCTTAAGATATGGGGTTGTCAAGCTTATGTCAAAAGAAATTTTGGACACAAGCTAAGTGCTAGATCAGATAAATATATTTTTGTAGGTTATCCTAAAGATAGTATAGGATACATCTTCTATCATCCTACCGAACAAAAAGTTTTTGTAGGTAGGCATGCCATTTTCTTAGAAAAAGAGTTTATCTTAGAAAAGGGCAAGGATAGAAAAATAGAACTTGAAGAAGTTCAAGACCTACAAATAGAAACACAAGAAATTCTTCAACCAAATGTACCCATTGATGAGGTACAACCACAACACACATCTCCTCTCCGAAGGTCAGATAGAGTGCGAAGAGCACCTGAGAGATATGGGTTCATCATTGAAAATGATGAAGCCCACATTGTTCAGAATAATGATCCTCTGACCTATTCGGAAGCTGTCATGAGTAATGACTTTGACAAATGGCTAGAAGCCATGAAATCCGAAATAGATTCTATGTATACCAACCAAGTATGGACTTTGGTTGATGCACCAGAGGGTGTAAACCCTATAGGTTGCAAATGGGTCTATAAGAAAAAGATTGGAGCAGATGGCCAAGTAGAAACCTACAAGGCTAGATTGGTGGCAAAAGGTTTCAGGCAAAAGCAAGGAATTGACTATGATGAAACTTTTTCGCCAGTAGCTATGCTCAAATTTATTCGGATTTTGCTTGCAATAGCTGCATACTATGATTATGAAATCTGGCAGATGGATGTCAAAACTGCCTTCCTTAATGGTTATCTTGAGGAAGAAGTTTATATGACACAGCCAGAAGGATTTGTCTCAAGTAAGAGAGCAAATCAAGTATGCAAGCTTAAGAGATCCATTTATGGATTAAAGCAAGCATCGAGGAGTTGGAACATCCGTTTTGATACAACAGTCAAAGAGTTTGGTTTTATCAAAAATGTGGATGAACCATGTGTGTACAAGAAGACTAGTGGGAGTGCCATTGTCTTCTTAATATTGTATGTAGATGACATACTGATTATTGGAAATGATATTCCAATGTTACAATCGGTCAAGACTTGGCTGTCAAAAAGCTTTTCCATGAAAGACTTGGGAGAAGCATCCTATATACTTGGTATAAAGATCTATAGGGATAGATCTAAAAGGATGCTAGGCTTGTCCCAGTCTAGGTACATGATAATGTGCTGAAAAGATTCAGCATGGAAGAAAGTAAAAGAGGTTATTTGCCTATGAGTCATGGCATACGTCTCTCTAAGAAGATGTCTCCTAAGACATCTGAAGAGAGGAATAGAATGAATTCTATTCCCTATGCTTCGGCAATAGGATCGATTATGTATGCTATGCTATGTACTAGGCCTGATGTTGCTTATGCCTTAGGCATAACAAGTAGATTTCAGGCTGATCCAGGAGAGGATCATTGGATAGCTGTGAAAAATATTCTTAAGTACTTGAGAAGGACTAAAGATATTTTTCTAGTTTATGGAGGATCTGAGTTGAAACTAGAAGGATTTTCTGATTCTAGTTTTCAATCAGATCCAGATGATAGCAAGTCCACTTCAGGGTATGTCTTTACCCTAAATGGTGGTACAGTGAGCTGGAAGAGTTCCAAACAGCAAACTGTAGCTGACTCAACTACTGAGGCAGAATACATTGCTGTAAGTGAAGCCGCTAAGGAAGCTGTCCGGATGAAGAAGTTCATCTCTGAGTTAGGAGTAGTTCCCGAGATTGCTGGACCAGTCCCAGTTTATTGTGATAACACTGGAGCTGTTGCTCAAGCGAAGGAACCAAGGTCTCATCACAAATCCAAGCACATTCTAAGACGCTTCCATCTTGTTCGAGAGATTGTCGAGAGACAAGACATAGTCATTGAACGAGTAGACACCAAGAACAACCTAGCAGACCCGTTCACTAAAGCTCTACCACAACAGCAGTTCGATCGCCACCTCGATTGTATGGGGATAAAATATAAGAGCGATTGGCTTTAGTGCAAGTGGGAGATTGAAAGAGTAGATGCCCTACAAGCCAATCGCAATATGTATTGCGAAGGATTTTTCTTTTGATTTGTCCAAATCATGTACATGACATTTAAATATGAATAAAGGCATTATATTTTATCATATGTTGTTGATTATATTTATGATAAACTCCTTAGATTAGGGCAATGGTTTTAAGACTATGATGAGATCATACTAGTGAGACTTAAAATCCTAAAATCCTAATCTTAAATATTCCCAGTCATTGGTACATTGAGTCGGGGATCAATGATTACCGGAAAGACTGGCATGTCTTATGTATGCTCGATGCAGAGGATGATTGATCTCACAATCATTTGTGTGGAGACACTAATACAAAGATATGGGTGCTCATTAGAAGAATGAGTTCACTGAATTGACCTACAAAGAGAAATCTTATGAAGTCTTACTTACATGTCAAAAGATGATTATCTTAGTGGGAGTTGTGCAACTGATCCTTTGACCTGAGATCACCATGGTATCTTGTGCACATGAACCTATGTTTTGGTTTACACTCATTCATGACAATAAGTTATGTACGAGGTCTTCTGGATATGGTGGATTGTGTACGAAGATTATGAGTAGGTCAACAAGGAATTAATCACTTCTAGTAAGAGAAGATAGCATCCTATTTATTCTAATCATATGATAATTCAGGAAGCCTTTGATCAAAGCAGAATGAAAATTAGAAAGAGTTTCTAATGTTTCATTATTTGAATTATCATTAAAAGATTGAAAAAAGTATGAATATGAAATTGAGTTTGACATATATTCATACTCATATACATATTTGGGATGCAGTTTGATTAAAGGATTGAATTGCATGGTAACTTGCCACTGAAGGGTATTTTTGGTATTTCCACCAAATTCCATATTTTTCGGGTAGACATGACACGTTGCTAGACGTCAATCTTGTCTTATAGGTTTGATCGAACTAAAGAGTTTAATTCGATCATCAATTAGAAAGGACTCTAATTGTTAAGTTCGGGTTCGCGCAGTTTGGACTTAAATCGATTAGAAGAGTTCTAATCAAGTTGGGTCAACTCGCACTCACACCTATTGCTGGCTAAGTATGGAACCCAATGGGTCACACACAAGAAAACTTATCAAGGGTCTAATTGGATTAGATCATGTTTGCAAGATAAACATCCTAGCAGGTGTTGCAAACCTTAGCTCCTGATTCGAACTGGATTCGAATCTGATTCGAATTGGATTCGAATCTGATTCTTAATTGATCTAATTTGATTAGATCATATTCTAATATGGGTTAGCCAAGAGTTGGCACCTAAATTGGCTTGATTTGAGTCTAATTGGATTAGATTTGATAAAACATTTAATTTTGACCGTTGGATCAACATTTGGATGAAGAGAATGATCAAATGGATGGCGCCATGGATTAGAGCCATTGGATCTTCATCATGGGATGATGGGAGATCATGATCTCGTGATGGACTTGTGATATTGACTTAGTCAACATCAGATGGCGTGAGAAAGAAGGGAATACGGTGAATTTAGAATGGCGCCTCATGAAGAAGTGCCACTTGGATTGGATAAAGATGACACGTCATCATATCCTAACTACTTTCCCTTCAACCACATCATTCTCTCTCTCCTTCTTTCTTATGGCGCCACCAATAAGGGCCTTTGGATCATCATCTAGCCTTGATCAATGGTTGAGAATGCTCCCTATTTTTCATGCGTGAGAAGAAATGAAGAGAGGCATGAGTACAGTGGATTTCATGAAGAGATGCTTAGGGAATGGATAAGGATGAAGCGCCATATCATAAGCACTTCATCTTATCCTAACTACTTCTGATATGCCTTCTCATCAAATGACACATCCCTTGATCTCACGCCCCTCTTCATGCATGAATGGATGGCTACAATGCATCCGTACGCCATCTATAAATAGGGAATGCTCCCGGTGTTTTCAAATCATCGGAAATCAATCCAGCTCTCTCTCTCTCATATCCCTTCTTTCTTACATTAGTTTCTTTCTTTCTAACATTGCTTCTAGTGTGTCCTAAGCCAAGACAAGGTGGTCTTCATTAGGACAAAAGGATTAGAAGTGATTTTAGAAGGCTAAAGAAAAATAGAAAGGAAGGAAAGCAAGCCGTTAGAGTTCTTTAGAAGAATTCTGCATTAAGGATCAAAAGTTTTTGGAGCTAAAGTCTTGATCAAGTTTTCGTGTGGATCACCATTGGAGGGCGGACACTTGGACGCCTCGTAGAGATTGTACACTTTGGATTAGCGTTTGAGGTATTCTACTAATTCTGCATTTATTTTATATTATTTGATTGTAATCATTAAGGTGATCTAGGCTTAAAAGGGTTTCATGCATAGGGACTTTATTAAGAAAATTTTAAAATCCCTAGCTTCCGCTGCCCATTATGACATGCTAGAACCCTTCATGTTATGTTGGAGAATAGAACTCACTTGCTCAGTTAGGAAGATCTTTTTAGGTACATGTGTCCTAGATTTTCGCTTTTGGGTACAAAGGTCTTTGAGAAATTTGGCATAGGAGGGAACTTGTCTAATAGCATCAAGAAGCGGGAGGTTGATTTTGACTTGTTTGAAAACCTCCATCATCTCCTCTAGTGAAGTTTCCTTTTTGCCAAAGGGAGAGGGTGAATTAAGAGCTTCAGGAAATGGGGCCTTTGGGATATGAATTTTGGCAGAAGGTGGACTAGATGAAGAAGAAGAAGAAGGTCTTAGATTTTTATTTGACACATTTCTATCCTCTTCTTTACCTTCCTTATTGTTATCCTCCCCAATCTTATTGTCTACTACACGTCCACTCCTTAGGGTAGTCAAAGCATTGGCTTGTTCATGATGAATTGTATTTAGTTGATTTTCTTGAGCCATGTATTGTCCCCTAGGATTACTCACTGGTTGGCTTGGAAGCTTTCCTTTCTCTCGCTTGTTCAGTGCATTAGCTAATTGCCCCATTTGGGATTCTAGCTTGACGATAGATTGCGTGTGAGAGTGCACCAATTGTGTAATGGTTTCCAAACCTTGAAGGGAGGTCAACACTTTCTCCTCAAAGGTTGTGTTTCTATGGGGTGGAGGAGGAGTATGTTGAAATTGAGTCGAAGGACGGTAGGGATTAATATTCTGGAATGGTTGAAAGTTTTGGGAATAAGGTTGGGAATTATTGGGAGTCTGCTGCTTCCAAGAAAAATTCGGATGGTTGCGCCATCCCGGGTTATAAGTGTTAGAATACGGATCATTACCCGGTCTAGGCTGTGTTTGAGCAGCGTTGACTTGTTCTTGCACAAATTCAGGGAATTGAGCTGCCGAAGGGCATTCATGTATAGGGTGAGACGGGCTAGAACAAAGAGCACAGACTTGTGCTTGGGAAAAATTTGGAAGCTGTTCTCTAGACATTAGCTGGTCCAACTTGCGGGACAGTGCATCTACTTTGTCAGATAGACCTATGGACTGGCTAACTTCATATATGGTCCCTTTTCTTTGAGAACTCAGGAGTGCTTGACGAGCGGAGGAGGCATGGTGGAGAGAATTTTTATTAAGGTTTTCAAACATCTGCCATGCCTCATGCTCACTCTTAAGCATAAAAGTTCCCCCACAAGAAGCATCAACCATCTGACGGTTTCGTTCAGATAACCCGTCATAAAAGCATTGCACTAATTGCCATTTGTGTATTTGATGATGCGGGCATTTTCGGAGTAAGTCTCTAAATTTTTTCCAGGTTTCATGAAATTCTTCTCCGTCAGATTGGGAGAAGCTCGTGATCGCATGCCTAAATTGGTTCGTTCTTCCTATGGGAAAATATTTTTTCAAAAATTCATGTTGCATTTGAGCCCATGAAAGAATGGAATTGGCTTCTAATGAATGGAGCCACTGCTTAGCTCTATCCTTAAGGAAAAAAGGAAACAGCCAAAGTTTCAGAGCATCATCAGTGAAGTTCTGAATTTTGACAGTAGTGCAGATCTCAAGGAACTCATCTAAATGTCTGTATGGGTCTTCATTGTTGAGTCCATAAAAAGAGGGAAGCATTTGGATGACACTAGACTTAATTTCAAACTGCACAGCAGCCGTGGTATCAGGTAGTTGAATACAAGATGGAGAGGTATAAATGGAAGGAGTGAAGTACTCCTTTAACAGTTTGGGTTGCTCTCCAGCCATCTCGACAAGTGGTGTAGATCCTATGGTTCTATAGGTACGGATTTCGGCTCGAAGGGCCCTAATAGAACGCTCTATTTCAGAATCAAAAGGTACTAATTCAGGAGATCTGGAACGACACCCTGGCATACACTAATGCTTTTCTAATCAGTCAAGTGCGGTCAAGCATGCATTAAAAGAAAAAGACTTCAAATCCTTATGTTTGCCCTAAAATCACTAGACAGCTCCTAACTGGTTTGAAGAGGGCACCTAAGCCTCCAATCTGGTCTAATGAACTGAGTTGACCAGGTAAGCTCCTAGGTAAGTGGGGGGGTCACGATGCGTTGCAAAGGTCCCACTTAAAAACCACTTGCCTCGAACAGATGAACTGTCTCCCTTGGGACAAAGCTTGCCTAGACATCAACTGAACCACAGAGCGAAATTGGTGCAACTTTCGGTGATCTTCGTCCTATTGAGCTCGAATGTCCCTAGGGGCCAACGTCTAATTGATTTTAATTAACGTGATGGCTATGTGAGAATTGATTCACCTAACTTGGGCAAGAATCTGGTGATGAAATCCAGTTCTTATCTTGTTGGGGTGATCGCCCTTACTATGTGCGGATTAATTGGTGTATGTGTATCAAGCATGCATTCACACTTTTACTGAAATTAAAATCAAACAATCACCACAAAATTTCAAGCAAACTGGGAATCAATTTAAATAAGAAAGGTTTAGAGATTACCAAAGAAAATTTCCCCAGCAATTTTTAAAGCAAACCTTTACCGTATTCCTTTTCCAATAGTTCCTTTTTTGATCGCCCCAGATTTTCTCTTCGATTTCTGATTAAATAAACCAAAATAAAAATTAAGAATTAGTAAGAAAGAAGAAAGGGGATAATTAAAGTAACAAAAATAGAAAATACTTTTATTTTATTTTAGAGATATATATTATTATTATTATTATTATTATTATTTGAAAGTTTTTTTTAATATTTTATGAAAAGAAAACAACTATGCTAGCAATCCCCGGCAACGGCGCCAAAAATTGATAGTCAATTTTAAAGACCACGCAATAGCACGTATCTAGTAGGATAGTGATTACGGGTATCGATCCACAGGGATTGGAGTATAGTTATTTTTTTAAAAAAAATATTTAAAAGGAAAAGTTTGTGAAGAAAATTAAACTAGAAATTTAATAAGAAATGCAATTAAAATGATATCAGTTTGGGAGAACCTAGGGCAAGGAATTCACCACTAACATCGGAACAAGGGTTATTTATATTTTATTTCGTTCTTGGATTAACATGCAAATTGGCTACAAGCCTAATAAGCATTTAAATAAAAATTCACAAAAGTAATTTGGGCATAATCCATCTTCAGTAGGCATGAAATGTCTATCCTAATCTAAGGTGGCAGCACATCGCATCTTCCCTAAGCATGGACTATCTTATATTTACTTAGTGATCATGAAGAACAGTTGTACGAACATCATACTTAAAATCACAGAAATTAAATATGATTCAAAAGAAGATATCCATTAAAAACAATAAGTTCATACAACCCCAAGAATATAAAATAAAATATAAAACCCGTGTCCCTTTATTAGGGCTGCATCCAGCCCTGGTGAGGAGATCAGCCTTCCATGGAGTGGTGGATGGCAGCAGCAGCACAGCAGCGGGCTCCCATTCCTTCCTTCTCTTTCTCCTTTGAAATATTCCCAAAATAGCCAAACTCCTCTCTCTCCTTTGTTTCCCGTGGGACTCTGCCTCCCAAGAGCTTAGTTGATGGGAGAAGCCCACCGTGGGGAAGAAGAATGAATGGAACCGAAGAGAAGCCTGATGGATTCAGAGAAGAGCTGGGATCAGTCCCCCCAATGGGGAAGAAGGAATGCCTTTCTCTGTTCCATTCCTGGGCTTTTTATAGGCTTCATACTTCCTCTTTCCTCCCTATTCCGAATGAAGGATAAAGGTGAAAAGAAGCAGGATAAGGCAGATGACTTCAGCCCCTTGATCCTTGGACGCGGTAGGAGTCTTGCGGATGAGGATTTGAGTCTATCCGTGATTGGGATTTGGTGCCGATCTCGTGGATAATGGGAGGCTGGGACGGGCTCTGTTTGTTGGACACAGGGGATCCGGATGAATCAATTGCTGAATGCAGGGAATATTGTTTGTGGACGTGATCCGTGGGAGGATAAACTAGCGAAAAATGGCTGAGATGAAGACACGTGAAACAGGGGATGATTCATGGGATTCGGCAGCTCGGGCGTTGGGAGTGAATGTGCTGGAAGCTTGATCTGCATCGCGGGATGGCTCGCGGATGAGGTTGAGATTAATCCGGGAGTTTGGATGAAGCTCACGGTTGGGAACGGATGTTAAGTGATCCGGAACAGGGGAGAATAAGCTTAGATGCCGTGTTTGCTGGTCCGTGAGGCTCGGGAGGATGGAGTTGCATTATGGGTTGAATGCGGTTGATGGAATGAAGATGGATGCTAAACGAAATGAAGGGGAGATGAGCTGAGGCTTTGAACGCGGAAGGGATGAAGCTGGGACGGCTTTGGGATAAAGATGGATTACGAACGGGATGTATGTGATAAGGATGTAATCCGAGATGCAGGGGAAGTTGGACTTGGCTGAAGGCTCGGGAATGGCTGGGAGGAAGATCGGATCCGCGGAGGAGATGAGGTTGAAAAGCTTGGACCTTATCCGTGGGTGATAATCGGAAGAATATTTGATGGCTGGGACGTTGTGGATGTTGACGGGAATGAAGGGAACGTGGGATGAAGAGAAGTTGAGAGAGAGATGTTGGGAAGATGAACTCGTGATGAAGATACGATGGGGAGGATGGAGCTTTGGGATTCGTGCAAATATGATGATATGCTTTGAGATCTGAGAGATAAATAATTGAAGAGATTTTATTGTTTTTGAGATTAAAATAGGAGAATTGGATCATGTGGAAAGAAAATTAGGTGACTGAATCAGAGGGTCTTGATTTGCAGGGTGCATGTGGTTTAGGTCCAGGAATAATCCCTAATGAACTTGACTCAACCTGCATACATTAGACTCAATCAGTAAATAAGTAAAACTTGAATTACTTTTAATAATTTATTAAAATGCAATGGTGAAGGTAACACAATTTTTTAGTTGAATTTACAAAATATTTGAATTAAAATAATGATAAGTGCTATAAATAAGATATTAGTTTATGCATTATTTAGCACTTATCATGTATCCCTTAGCTACAAGTCTAGCTTTATTTCTTATAACTAACCCATTTTCATCTAATTTATTTCTAAAGATCCATTGTGTTCCAATTACAGAGTTATGCTTTGGTCTTTCAGTTAATGTCCATACATTACTTCTTTTGAATTGATTTAATTCTTCTTACATGGCATTTATCCAATTGGTATCTTTTTCAGTTTCTTCATAAGTCTTAGGTTCTAATTGTGAAACAAAAGCAAGATAATCATTTAAATTTCTAAGAGAGGATCGAGTTCTTACTCCTTGAGATGGATCACCAATGATTAAGTCTTTAGGGTGTCCAGATGCATACCTCCATTCCTTTGGCAAGTTTTGAGATTGTGGTGGCATGCAATCATCTCCCTTATCTTGAATTGGCACGTCATTAATATTCAACTTTTCAAAGTTAATAATTCCGGTATCATCATCAAGAATATTTTCTTTCTTAGCAGACTCACTATCAGACTCATCAAATATGATATTAATTGACTCTTCGACTACAAGAGTTCTTTTATTGAATACTCTGTATGCCCTGCTAGATGTGGAGTATCCTAAGAAGATACTTTCATCTGACTTGGCATCAAATTTACTTAGATCCTCCTTGCCATTGTTTAAAATGAAACATCTACATCCAAATACTCTTAGATATTTAGCAGTTGGTTTCTTATTCTTCCAAAGTTCGTAAGGAGTTTTCTTGGTTATTGGTCGTATTAAAATCCGATTTAGAATATGGCAAGCAGTGCTTATAGCTTCAGCCCAAAAGTACTTTGGAAGATTTGACTCGCACAACATTGTGCGTGCCATTTCTGCCAATGTCCTGTTTTTCCTTTCAACAACCCCATTTTGTTGAGGCATTCTAGGTGCTGAAAATTGATGTGAAATACCATTTTTATTACAAAATTCTTCAAAGTGTTGATTTTCAAATTCAGTGCCATGATCACTTCGAATTGCTACTAAGGTGAGCTTCTTTTCATTTATGATATTATTATAAAGTTTCAAGAATTCTGAAAATGCTTCATTCTTATGTGCCAAAAATGAAACTCATGTATATCTTGAAAAATCATCTACAATAACTAGTCCATACTTCTTCCCTCCTAGACTCGCAGTTCTAGTGGGTCCAAATAGATCCATGTGTATGAGTTCAAAAGGCCTAGTTGTTGATACTATATTCTTTGATTTGAAGGATGATTTAGTTTGTTTTCCTAATGAGCATGGTCCACAGATTTTGTCCTTTTCAAAAATCAATTTTAGCACATCTTTTATTAATTCCTTATTGACTAGTTTTGATATTAATTCCATACTAGCATGTCCTAGTCTACGATGCCAAAGCCAACTTGTTTCATTTTTCTTTTCTTCATTAGTAATTAAGCATAATCCATTTTTCTTGCCTAAATCATGAAGATCTACCATGTAAATATTTCTTTGCCTTTGTCCTACAAGTACAATACTATTATCTTTAGGATTTGTGATTATGCATACTGATGCTTCAAATGTGACTTTAAATCCTTTATCACAAAATTGACTTATGCTAAGTAGGTTATGTTTCAAACCCTTAACTAATAAGACATTTTCTATGAAAATAGATGGAATAATGAAAATTTTATCCTTTCCAATGATATACCCTTTACCATTGTCTCCATAGGTTACTACTCCACCCTTCTTAGATTCCAAGGTGACAAATTGGTCTACGTCACCGGTCATGTGTCTTGAACAGCCGCTATCTAGATACCATCGTTTTTTCTCTTTATTAGCTGCAAGACACCCCTGCAATAAAGATCAAGAAAGAGCTTTAGGTACCCAAACTATTGGGTCCTTTGGGGTTAGTACTTGATGTTCCTTTTGGAACCCAAACTTTCTTGAATTCGATTTTATGATTATTACTCAATTTGTTTTGACTGGACTTTCTATAGTTACATTCATATGCTTTATGTCCTAATTTATTGCAGCAATGACAGGTAATATTTTTATTTTTAGCTTTTACAAAAATGTTCTTTAAGTATTTTTGTTTCCTATTTGTTTTATATCCTAATCCAGCCTTATCATATACAGCTTTTTGACTATCAAGAATCATATTTAATTTGGTAGAACTAAGTGTAAACTTATCTACTAAGAATTTATATTTTTCAGCATCTTCTTTTAACTTGACATTTTCAGCAATTAGATTCTTGGTTTCATTTGTAAGTTTCCTACTTAATGTTTCATAGTTATGAGATAGTTTTAACTTATCTTTGACAAGAGACTGATTTTCTTCTTTTAGAACTTTATTTTTATTGATTAGTTTTCTATGTTCTTCCATGAGTTCTAAGAATGCATCATGTAATTCATCAACAGTAAAATCACATTCAAGTTCAGAATCTACCTCATCGTCATTGGCCATATGACACATTTGGGCCGTCTCTTGATGATCTTCCTCTTCTGAACTTGACTCCTCACTTTCACTCCATTCAGCCATGAAGTTCTTCTTTTTCAGTTTTCTTGCCATCCATTTCAATTCTGGGCAATCTACCTTATAATGCCTGGGTTTGTTACACTCATAACAAATAGGAGTTTCTTTTTCCTTTTCTTTGTCCTTACCCTTTTCTTTGCTTGAGCGACCTTTGAAGAAGGATTTCTTTTTATGAAATCTATTCTTACCTCTCATAAACTTTCTGAATTTTCTTCCAAGCATAGCCATTCCTTCTTCATCAAATTCATCATCATCATCTGAATCTTCCGACTCAGTTTGTTGTTTAGGGGTGGTAGACTTTAGGGCAATGGGCTTTCTTCTCTTGACCTCATCTTCTGAATTTTGCCTCATGGTCAACTCATGGGTCATGAGTGATCCTAGAAGTTTCTCTAATTGCAGTGTGTTGAGGTCCTTAGCTTCCTGAATTGCAGTTACCTTGGCCTCCCAAACTCTTGGTAGAGACCTGAGAATTTTTCGCACCAATTCAGAGTTAGTATAAGACTTTCCTAAACTCTTAAGCCCATTTATAATTTCAGTAAAACGAGTAAACATATCAGTTATGGACTCAGTGGATTCCATTTTAAACAATTCATACTTATGTACTAATATGTTTATTTTTGACTCCTTAACTTGATTAGTCCCTTCATGAGTGACCTCAAGTTTGTCCCAAATTTCTTTTGCAGAGATGCAAGTAGATATTCTATTAAATTCACTTACATCTAATGAACAGTAAAGTACATTAATTGCTTTTGCATTTAACTATGCTAATCTTCTATCACTTTCATTCCAATCCATTTCTGGTTTGGGTATGATAGTGCCCTCTATATTAAGTGTGGGTGTGTGAGGTCCTCTAGTAATAATGTACCATAATTCATAGTCTAAAGCTTGAATGAATATTCTCATCCTAGCTTTCCAGTATGTGTAGTTTGTGCCATTAAATAGAGGAGGTCTATTTGTGGATTGCCCCTCACTCATAGAACATCCCACTTGGGTTGTCATGATCTTTAACTCTTGATTGTGAGATCAATAAGTACTATTGGAGCACCTTGCTCTGATACCACTTGTTGCCCAAGGTGACAAGCCAAGAGGGGGGGGGTGAATTGGTTTCTCTTAATTTTAACTATCTTACTTATGTTAATTAATGAGTTAGTGGAATTAAACAAATCACAATACAAACAACAAGAAGTATAGTGGTTCGGTGCTTCTCCTAAGCACCTACGTTCACTCCCCAAGCGACCCCTTGGAAATTCACTATAATCCCGCGGATTACAGTTGGATTATTTTCCGGGCTCACAATCCAAAAACCTTTACACTTTGGTTTTCCGGGTTCACCAAAAACCTATGTTGGTTTTACGGGCTCACCAACGAACCTATGTTGGTTTTTCGGGCTCACCAACGAACCTTTACAATTGATTTTACGGGTTCACCAATCAACCTATTCCGTTGGTTTTGCGGGCTAACCAACTAACCTTTACAAGGAGTTTAATAAACAAAGTAAGAAGATTTAAGCTCCTAGATGAGCAAATATAACAATATAATCTACAAAGAAGAGTTTAGAGAATAGTTATCGCTTGATGTGACTTCTCTCTTCTTTGTCAAGGATGCTTCACTCTTCAAGGGTGGATGGAGCTCTTAATGACTCTTTGAATCTGCTCAACCACTTTCTTTTGACTCTTGAATGAAGCACTTGGATGAAGAAGATTAGGGCACTTTGTCTTTCTTGTGTACTCTTTGATATTTTACAAAAGGATATTCTCTCTGATGAATAGTGCTACTTTAAATAGTTTTCTTCATCCATTGGACAAGCCCCAATGGTTAGAATTCAAAAACTAGCCGTTACTCACTGTTGGAAGAACAAAAAGTACTTCTACAGAACTAGCCGTTATGCGTCTGCCCGTGTTTGGGTCGGCTCAACCTGTCCTTGGGTCGACCCTCTCAGAACCACAGAAACTTGCAATTCAGCCTTCCTTCACTTGGATCGACTCAACATTTCTTTGGGTCGACTCAAGGTTCAGTTGGGTCGACTCAACTTCTTCTTGGGTCGACCCTCTCAGGATTTCCAGAGAACCTTTTCTGTCATGTATTCTGTCATTGTCTTTGGGTCGACCCTCTCAGTGTTTGGGTCGACTCAAGCTTGGGTCGACTCAACTTCATCTTAGGTCGACCCTCTCAGTATTTTCAGAGAACCATTTTCCTGAGTCTTTGAGAGGCTTGAGGTTTGGGTCGACTCATGCTTTCCTTGGGTCGACCCAACTTACTGTTCATCTGTGCTATTTTTGCAGAAGTGTGCCAAATGCTTTCTTGATGTGCCGGGGTCGACCCAATCAACCTTGGGGTTGACTCAATCCACACTTTGCTGCAACTCAAGGTTAGATTCATCCAAATAAACAATGAAATGCATTTATACAAATATACTGAGAGTAACAGACTTATAAATGAAGTATCGAATTAACTTGTAGTATACTCTTGATTATTGCTTGTTAATCATTAAAATAACACTATCATCCTCACAAATATATGTAGATGACATAATCTTTGGTGCCACAAATGATAATCTTTGCAAAGAGTTTGCTAATCTAATGCAAGGAGAATTCGAGATGAGTATGATGGGAGAACTAAATTTCTTTCTCGGATTACAAATCAAGCAAACTAAAGAAGGTATCTTCATTCATCAAACTAAGTACACAAAGGAAATATTAAAGAAGTTTGGGAATGAAAATCACAAGGGAATAGGGACCCCAATGAATCACACTAGTAAGCTAGACAAAGATGAAAAAGAAAAAAGTATAGATATGAAGCTTTACAGAGGTTTAATTGGATCTTTGCTTTACCTTGCTGCTAGTAGGCCAGACATAGTGTTCAGTGTGGAAATATGTGCTAGATACCAATCAGATCCTAAGGAGTCACATTTAAGTGCTGTTAAAAGAATTCTTAGATATTTGAGAGGAACTACAAACATAGAATTATGGTACTCAAGAGACTCCTGTCTAGATTTGCTTGCCTACTCTGATGCAGATTTTGCTGGATGCAAATTAGATAGAAAGAGCACTAGTAGAACATGTCAATTTTTAGGAACTAATTTAGTATCAGGGTTTAGCAAAAAGCAGAATTCAGTAGCACTGTCAACGGCTGAAGCCAAATATATAGCCGCCGGCAGTTGCTGTGCTCAAGTATTATGGCTTAAGCAACAACTAGAGGACTATGGAATTAAACTAGACAACATTCCTATAAAGTATGATAATACTAGTGCCATCAATCTTACTAAAAATCCGGTTCAGCACTCTAAAGCCAAACACATTGAAATAAGATATCATTTTATTAGAGATCATGTACAAAATGGGAACATATGTATTGAGCATGTATGTACTGACAAACAATTAGCTGACATATTCACAAAACCTTTGAGTGAAGATAGATTTGTTAGAAACCCGCCCATGCCGCAGAAAATTCAATAGATTCAGATGCAGCGGAAGAGGCATGTGCGGGATCAACCGTTCATCGCATAAACGTTGTTTAAAAACCGTTCGTAGATAGATAAGGATTAAAAACTTTTAAATAACATTAGAAGATCATATCTTCACCTTTGTGCGGGTAGATGATCACCGCAAACTGATGATCGTAGTTTAGGATAAAGGTTCGCTTGAAGCCGTTCAAGTGCCCGGCCTCTACGGGTATCCACACGAAGCAGAAAACCGATCCAAGCTTTCTATCTCCCCGGGGTGCTAGCTCCCTTGCAGAGATAACTTTGATGGCTGATATCCTCCCTTTCAATCAATCCTTGATTGTGCTTGGGAGGAGGAAGAAGAAGGATGAAGAGAAGAAGAGGAACGAAGCCCTGCAGCCTTCTTTTTCTTCCTTGCGTTGGAACCAAATGGTGGAGGAAGAAGGAGGCCACCAAGATCCTTTTTTCCCTTTGTTGTTGGTGGCTGAAAAGAGAGGAGAGGAGGGTGGCCACGTGATGGAGAGGAGGAGGGCTTCACTTATCATTAGGGCACCTCCTTTCAAAGCCTTATAAAGGCATCTAGGGCTCCTATTTGGTTTAGTCCAAATCATGAATCAATTGGGTTCAATCTATGCTAGTCCTAATCCAATTAGAACTTGAATGAACCATGACTCAATTGAACTCTTCAATCCTAATCCAATTAGGAGTCATGTTGATTCATTAGATTAATAATTAATTAGGACTTAAGAAATCCTAATCCAATTAGGACTTGTTTAATTCTAGTCCTAATCCAATTAGGACTCTAATTTGAATTCGAAGTCCTAATCCGATTAGGACTCTAGGAATCCTACTCCAAGTAGGAATCCAAATTTAATTCAAAACTCCTAATTTAATTAGGATTGTAGGAATCCTACTCCAAGTAGGAATTCCAGTCCTACTCCAAATAGGATTCCCAGTCCAAGTAGGAATCCCAGTCCAAGTAGGAATCTCAGTCCAAGTAGGATTCCTAGTCCTAATCCAATTAGGACTCTAGGAATCCTACTCCAAGTAGGACTCTTATTTTAAGTCCAATTAATTAATTCTCTTTGTTCCTTCTTCAGCTTATTATTAATCGAATTGATTACTTGTGATTCCTAATCACGATTCAACCATCGGATCGGTCAATGCCTCTAGTGTGTGTGACCCCATAGGTTCTACTCTGACTGGTAGTGAGATATATTGTGATCTCTATCACAATATCATTGAAAACTCCTTTCAATGGGTCGGAACGATTCCAACTCTACTCATTAGGGCTTATCGATCATCGAGATAATCCCTATGAGTCCCACCATCCACCAGTGACACCTAGCAGCATGTAGTGGCTACCCAGCAAAATACAATGATGAACCTCTAGGTGCAGTTATCATGTGATACAGTCCTTCTATCGTGGATCCCTACAGGACGGAGGTCATGGATAACTCGTCAAACCCCTTCGTCTGTCATATGTCAAGATTTATTTGACTCGAGTTCGATAGTGAAAAACTCTTTCTCCACTTTATATTACTGCCCTGGCCAAGGTCTTAGAACTCAGTCTAACAAATCACATAGGATCACTCCTCTTCTATCAAGGTCGATAGATTCCATGTAAGTGCATACCCTACTCCTACAGTGAACTTACTGCAGCCAATCTACACTACAAAGACCCATATGACTAGAGACCATGTATACGTGTAGTCAAACTACAATAACCTCACTGTGAGTAGCCGAAGCACCGCAGGTCAAAGAACCAGTCATACTACTGCAACATCAAGCAAGTCACTGACGAGTGGATAGACGTCCAAGTAACTTCTTGTCTTGGTCACGCTCAGTACCCTTGTTCTCTAACAAGCACCTGCACTATCACTTCAGTGTCCCTACACTGTGGACTCAAGTCTCGTCCATCCAGAAGGAAAGTGATCTGTGCACTGATCGGATCGATCACCGTCCTCGTGATGATCCATTGATCAGGAGCATTTAGAAATTAATCACCAATGATACATGGCTCAAATTCTCAACTCTTGAGAATATGCATCATCATCTTATTAATTTCTTGGACGATTCATAGACACATAATTAATATGAATGAAAAGATGCCTTTTATTTATTCAATAATAAATAGTCAAGTACAAAATTATGTCCCTAGAATTAACAATGTGTCAGCCAGATTGGCTTCTAGGGCATACATCTAACAATCTCCCACTTGCACTAAAGCCAATCAGTCATATATCTAAGCCCCATCTTCTCAAGGTGGGCTTCAGTCTTTTGTTGACTTAGCTGCTTAGTGAACGGATCTGCCATGTTATCCGCGGAGTTTACTCTCTACACCTCTACATATTTCTTCTCAATATAGTCGCGTATGAGGTGGAAGCGCCGCTCTATGTGCTTGGACTTCTGATGAGACCTTGGCTCCATAGCTAGTGCTATGGTGCCAATGTTATCGCAGTAAAGTGTTATGACATCTAATGACATTACACCTAACTCTGCAATGAACTTTTAACTAGAAGGTTTCCACTGCACCCTTAGATACGGCTTAACATTCAGCTTCTAAGGTAGAATCTATAATGATTGGTTGTTTGGAACTCTTCCAACTTACTGAACCACCATTGCACATATCTTGATGTAGACTTTCTATCATCAATATGTGTGCATCCTTCTACCTTCAACTCTGATCTTCTCCCAAAGACCAAGAACATGTCCTTAGTTCTTCTCAAGTACTTAAGACTGTTCTTCACAGCTATCCAGTACTTTTTGCCTGGATCTGATTGACATATGCTCGTGACATTCACAGCATGTACTATATCAAGTCATGTATATAGCATGGCATACATGAGGCTCCCTATTGCTGATGCATAGGGGATCTTGCTCATGCGTTGAATCTCTTCAGATGTGTTGGGGCACATCTTCTTGGAGAGATTAATTCCATGCCTTAGGGGTAAGAGACCCCTTTTAGAGTTTTCCATGCTGAACCTTTTCAGCACTTCCTTTATGTACATCTTCTGCGATAGGCCAAGCATCCTTTTAGATCTATCTCTATAGACCTTTATTCCCAAAATATAGGATGCTTCCCCAAGGTCTTTCATGGAGAACCTTTTTGACAACCTGACCTTGACCGAAGTTAGCATGGAAATATCATTCCCTATCAGGAGGATGTCGTCCACGTACAGTACGAGAAATATAACAGCACTCCCACTAACCCTTTTGTAAATACATAGTTTCTCTTCATTTTTGATGAAATCAAACGTTTTGATTGCGTCATCGAAACGAGTGTTCCAACTCCGAGATGCTTGCTTTAGTCCATAGATGGACTTTTGCAGCTTGCAGACCTTGTGATCTCCATCACTGAAAGTGAAACCCAAAGGCTGTTCCATATAGATGTCTTCATCAAGATATCCATTCAGGAAAGCTGTTTTCACATCCATCTGCCAGATTTCATAATCATGAAATGCTGCAATGGCAAGCAATGTTTGGATGGATTTCAGCATGGCTACAGGTGAAAAGGTCTCCTGATAGTCAATGCCCTCGCGCTGACTATACCCTTTCGCCACAAGCTTTGCCTTATAGGTCTCTACCTCTCCATCCGAACCTATCTTCCTTTTGTAGATCCATTTGCATCCAATAGGTACAATACCTTCTGGTGGATCTACTAAGGTCCAAACTTGGTTGGAATGCATGGAGTCTAACTCCAATTATTTCTCGGAATCGATATCAGATATCGCCTCGTCGTAGGTTTTGGAATCCTGCATGTGATCCCTATCTCCCACTAGGAACATTTCCTCGGTATCCTCTTCTAGTATACCTAAGTATCTATCGGGAGGATGGGAGACCCTACTTGATCTACGAGGTGGTCGAGGGACATCGTGTACTGGCTCTGTATGAATGGGTTCGATAGGATCCATGACTCGTTGCTTTTCAGAGACTTTCTCTTCAAGCTCAATTTTCCTCCCACTACCTCTATCAAGGATAAACTGGTTTTTCCAAGAAGATGGCGTGACGGCTCACAAACACATTGTGATCCTCTGAGATGGAAAAATTGTATCCTAATGACTCTTTAGGATATCCTATAAAACGAGCACTTATGGTCCTAGCCACTAGTTTGTTTGCCTATAGTCTCTTGACGTGGGCCGGACATCTCCAAATCTTGGTTTCTTACCATGTCATATCTCATATGGTGCGGTAGGAATGGACTTTAGAGGGAACTCTATTCAACAAGTAAATAGCTGAAAATAGGGCATCTATCTAAAGAAACAAGGGTAAATCAGTGAAGTTCATCATGGACTGGACCATATCAATAGAGTCCGATTCCTCCTCTCTGACACTCCATTGAGCTGAGGTGTACCAGGAGGAGTCCATTATGAAACTATACCATTCTCCTTGAGATAATCATGGAACTCTCCATTAAGGTATTCACTTCCTCGATCTGATCGAAGAACCTTAATGAGTTTTTGTGCTTATTTTTCTACTTCATATCTAAGCTTTTTGAACCTTTCAAAAGTTTCATATTTGTGTCTCATACACATATTCATACCGTGAGTAATCATCGGTAAAATGAAGTAAAAAATTACAACCCCTAGCCTGCACATCGAATGGGCCACACACATCAGTGTGTACTAGGGTAAGTATTTCAGTGGACCTCCCTGTGTCCTATAAAGGATAATTTGGCCATCTTTCCTTGAAGGCAGAATTCACAAATCAAATATGACTCGAAAGTCAATGAGCCCAAAAGCTCATGTTTCTCCAATTTGTTTATTCTGTCTTCTCCTATATGGCCAAGCCTGAGGTGCCATAAATACTTTAGATTTATCTCATTTTTGGATCTATTAGATCCTATGGTATTCACTGTTTGCTCAGATATATTCACAGATACATCCATATGTATGCGATAGAGACTGTCAATCATAAAACTATTTTGAATCAATTTAATTTTCAAATAAATAAAAATCTTTCTGTGCTAAATAAAATACAGAAATCAAATTTCTGCTAGCAATAGGTAACAGTCACTAAGTATCCTGAGCATATCTGACATACCTTCTGAAGATCTGTCATCCTTCATGTTCTTTATGCTTTCCATGTATGTAGGACAGTTCCTCTTCCAATGGCCGTTCATGATGCAATGGAAACACTTTTCCTTGCAATTGGCCTTTTTCTTGGAACTTCCTTACTTGGTGTTTTCTTAGTCTTCTGCTTCTTCGCAGGCTTCTTCTTCTTCCAAATAGACTCTCTCTTGAAAGTAGAAACCAACTTGACAGCGAAAACGATGCCCCTTGAACTTCTTCAAGGTCCCTAAGATAGTTACCAATTTATTTAACAATTCTATTTTAGTGCATACAACCTTGTTCATATGGTAGTTTACTATAAACTATTCATATGAAGCTGGAAGGGATTGCGGGATCAAATCCGTTTGCAATTCCTTGTGCATGGTCATGCCAAGCTTCTCAAGCTTCTCTAAGTCCTTTATCATGGTCAAACCATGATCATGGACAGACTGCCCATCATGCATCTTGGCTTTGAAGAGCCTCTTGGACACTTCAAACCAAGCTGCGTGACTCTGATCACCATACAACTCTTGCAGGTGATTTAATATGTCCTTGGCAGTCTTCATGTTCTCATGCTGGCATTGTAATGCATTGGACATGGATGCCATTGTGTAGCACCTAACTTTATTGTCATTGTTCGTCCACTTAACAAGCGTCTTACGCTGATCAGTGATCGGACGGATTGGTAACATGGGGATTCCATGGTCTAGCATATACCCGAATTTCTCACAATTCAGAACTATTTTTGAAATTTGCTGAGCCAATCTTTATAATTGGGTTTGGTCAAAAGGTTGTTCTATAGAATATGAGTTAAGAGTTTAGAAGCTGACTTTATAATCCTCAGAGAGTAAAGATTCTAGTTAGACTTTTGTACTTGATCCTAATCTGTTCTAAGGTCTTTTAGAACAAATGTAACTCCCACTATTTTCTCGAATTTCTCACACTCCCCTGGTAGGAAAACGGAAATTCCACACGACTAGGGTCTCTAGTGGGTACTGCGGTCCCATCGATTTACATCACACCTCACCTAACAGTTATTGGTGACACATAGATTGATGAATGTACAACTCTTGTACAATGCTTCTCAAGCATGTTGCAGTGTAACTTGGTCTCTAAGCCATGAAGACCTCACCTAACAGTTATTGGTCCCATTTCTTAGTTAAGTCAGACCCACCGTATAACCGTACGAATAAAGTCGTCATTGGGTCCTCACCTAACAGTTATTGGTGCCCAACCCCACCTTTACCCTACAACATCTCATGTCTATAGAGAGGTCCAGCCCCCCGATGCAACTTGCCCACTGTGTCCAGCCGAGACAAATCAACATCAGAAAGACCTTAGCAGCTCTATTACAGTGGAAGACCTATTGACTTAATATTGGTTAATCAGGTCTTAGTGTTTGCAACTTGAGCTCTTTATAAGAGGTAATCGAACAATTGGCCAGGTAAGCAGGTGGGAGGCTCCCCTTACTCAGAGAGTAAGGTCCTAATTAAGTAACCACCTTTCATGCTTTCCTAGACACCAATTAGATCAATTAATCTAATATGACTTGCTCATGTTGGTTCACTCTTGACTTGATTGAGGAGGTTTTAATTAAGGTCTCAATTGGGTTTGCTACATCACATGTAAACCTATCTACCCGACTCTCATTCACATTACATGCATACGGCACATTGCAGGCAGTTATAATCGCAGCAATAATTAAAGCTAAACTTTAAATGGGTGATGATCATGGATTCTAATTAGGTCGTATTACAAGCACATGCACGTCAATCGATCAATTGGTCTTCAACTCTTGAATTGGTTCCAAGCCTCCTTGATTCGATCTTTGACCAACTCTTGATCCAATCGCCATCAACCGCTTAGACCCTGTTCATCTCATGCCTTGTCTTCAACTTGATCGTTGACGTGTATCACATCACAGAAATACAACCAGATGTAAAATAAAAATAATAATAAATTACATCTCCTTTTAGGAGGCACGCAGGCCTCGCAAAATATCAAATAAGATGCATGCAAGCATCTGAAAAATTACATGACATCACAGATCACATCGCAGGTCATTACATTTGATACCAAAAGGGTTTGAATCCTATGATCATCACCACATGCAGCAATTATAATTTTCAGATCTGAAAACTAACTGATTATCTCATGACATAGGTTGCTGATCATGCTAATCATGATTCTAAACTTTGTAATCTTATTAACAGTGCAATTAGAATCATCATCTTATCACATAAAAATCAGCATGCAAAAATCAGCACCCTAGAAAAAATCTGCATGCAGAAAATTTTCAGCATGCATAATCTTTCAATTTTCAGATCTAATAAGCCTACTAATAATTAATCCTTACCTTAATCTATGAAACCTGGCTCTGATACCACTGTTAGAAACCCGCCCATGCCGCAGAAAATTCAATAGATTCAGATGCAGTGGAAGAGGCATGTGCGGGATCAACCGTTCATCGCATGAACGTTGTTTAAAAACCATTCGTAGATAGATAAGGATTAAAAACTTTTAAATAACATTAGAAGATCATATCTTCACCTTTGTGCGGGTAGATGATCAACGCAAACTGATGATCGTAGTTTAGGATGAAGGTTCGCTTGAAGCCGTTCAAGTGCCCGGCCTCTACGGGTATCCACACGAAGCAGAAAACCGATCCAAGCTTTCTATCTCCCCGGGGTGCTAGCTCCCTTGCAGAGATAACTTTGATGGCTGATATCCTCCCTTTCAATCAATCCTTGATTGTGCTTGGGAGGAGGAAGAAGAAGGATGAAGAGAAGAAGAGGAACGAAGCCCTGCAGCCTTCTTTTTCTTCCTTGCGTTGGGACCAAATGGTGGAGGAAGAAGGAGGCCACCAAGATCCTTTTTTTCCCTTTGTTGTTGGTGGCTGAAAAGAGAGGAGAGGAGGGTGGCCACGTGATGGAGAGGAGGAGGGCTTCACTTATCATTAGGGCACCTCCTTTCAAAGCCTTATAAAGGCATCTAGGGCTCCTATTTGGTTTAGTCTAAATCATGAATCAATTGGGTTCAATCTATGCTAGTCCTAATCCAATTAGAACTTGAATGAACCATGACTCAATTGAACTCTTCAATCCTAATCCAATTAGGAGTCATGTTGATTCATTAGATTAATAATTAATTAGGACTTAAGAAATCCTAATCCAATTAGGACTTGTTTAATTCTAGTCCTAATCCAATTAGGACTCTAATTTGAATTCGAAGTCCTAATCCGATTAGGACTCTAGAAATCCTACTCCAAGTAGGAATCCAAATTTAATTCAAAACTCCTAATCTAATTAGGATTGTAGGAATCCTACTCCAAGTAGGAATCCCAGTCCTACTCCAAATAGGATTCCCAGTCCAAGTAGGAATTCCAGTCCAAGTAGGAATCTCAGTCCAAGTAGGATTCCTAGTCCTAATCCAATTAGGACTCTAGGAATCCTACTCCAAGTAGGACTCTTATTTTAAGTCCAATTAATTAATTCTCTTTGTTCCTTCTTCAGCTTATTATCAATCGAATTGATTACTTGTGATTCCTAATCACGATTCAACCATCGGATCGGTCAATGCCTCTAGTGTGTGTGACCCCATAGGTTCTACTCTGACTGGTAGTAAGATATATTGTGATCTCTATCACAATATCATTGAAAACTCCTTTCAATGGGTCGGAACGATTCCAACTCTACTCATTAGGGCTTATCGATCATCGAGATAATCCCTATGAGTCCCACAATCCACCAGTGACACCTAGCAGCATGTAGTGGCTATCCAGCAAAATAGAATGATGAACCTCTAGGTGCAGTTATCATGTGATACAGTCCTTCTATCGTGGATCCCTACAGGACGGAGGTCATGGATAACTCGTCAAACCCCTTCGTCTGTCATATGTCAAGATTTATTTGACTCGAGTTCGATAGTGAAAAACTCTTTCTCCACTTTATATTACTGCCCTGGCCAAGGTCTTAGAACTCAGTCTAACAAATCACATAGGATCACTCCTCTTCTATCAAGGTCGATAGATTCCATGTAAGTGCATACCCTACTCCTACAGTGAACTTACTGCAGCCAATCTACACTACAAGGACCCATATGACTAGAGACCATGTATACGTATAGTCAAACTACAATAACCTCACTGTGAGTAGCCGAAGCACCGCAGGTCAAAGAACCAGTCATACTACTGCAACATCAAGCAAGTCACTGACGAGTGGATAGACGTCCAAGTAACTTCTTGTCTTGGTCACGCTCAGTACCCTTGTTCTCTAACAAGCACCTGCACTATCACTTCAGTATCCCTACACTGTGGACTCAAGTCTCGTCCATCCAGAAGAAAAGTGATCTGTGCACTGATCGGATCGATCACCGTCCTCGTGATGATCCATTGATCAGGAGCATTTAGAAATTAATCACCAATGATACATGGCTCAAATTCTCAACTCTTGAGAATATGCATCATCATCTTATTAATTTCTTGGACAATTCATAGACACATAATTAATATGAATGAAAAGATGCCTTTTATTTATTCAATAATAAATAGTCAAGTACAAAATTATGTCCCTAGAATTAACAATGTGTCAGCCAGATTGGCTTCTAGGGCATACATCTAACAAGATTTTGCATGCTTAGAAGGAAATTAGGCATATGTGATCCTTTTAATTAAGGAGATATACAAAGGAGCAAAATGTCTCATGATACTCTCCTTCCATTTCTAAAAACCTATGAAACATTAGTCAAACTAGTCATCTATAGATTCCTTACTAATGTATCATTGTCTCAGTAAGAATTTGTAAGGATTGGAAGAAAGGAAAAAAATTTTTTGAAGGGAAAAAGGAAGAGAAGGAAAAATTTCTGAACTTGGGTCGACCCAACCCAGAATGGGGTCGACCCAACGTTGAGTCGACCCAAGAAAAATCTAGGGTCGACCCAACGACGGGACCCCACTATTAAAAGGGGGACCCGTGAGCAATCTAGGGCACTGTTTTCACTTTGTCCTCTTCCAAAAACCCTATTTCCCACTCTCAAATCTCCTCCAATCATCTCCAAACAGTAGAAGGAAGCTTCCTAAAGACGTTAGATCAAAATCTTGAAGAAATGGGACCCAAGAGAGCCGTAGCCAAGCGATCCGAGAGGGTTTCACGGACCACCCATATTGATAGAAATGCTACAGAGCCTTCTACAGTGCCTCCACAAGGTGAGACACGTGTAGAGCCTCCTCCTCCTCCCTCCCCTTCAGTCCAACTTACAAAATTTGCAGGGAGACCGGTTACCACGGAAAGAAGGATCCACTGCGAGTTTTTGGATCAAGAAGGGTTCCGGTTGGGTAATTGGATCCGAAGGCAAGGATGGGAGTATCTTTGCTCCCTAGATGTGGTGATCTACCCAGGGTTGGTTCGTGAGTTCTATGCCTTCCTGAAATCTAGAATGGGAGGGCTTATATCTGAAGTCCGAGGAGTAAGGGTTAGGGTTTTCGAAGAAAGTTTGAGTGAGTTGCTTCATCTCCTCTGTGAAGGAGCAACTCCAGAAAGGCCTGAAAATAAGTTGAGAGCTCTACAGTTGATTCTTGAGAATGATGATTTCGACTATTCCGAAAATGTAATAGCAAGCTCTCTTTCAGCTGAGATGAGGTTGTTGCACAACTTCATAGGTCAGATTTTGTTTCCGAAAAGCGGAAGATTTGATCTCATTTTTGAGCGAGACCTGGTCGTCATGGAGCACATTATTCAGGGCATTCCCCTGAACCTCCCAGCTATGATGCTTAGGCAGATGAGAAAGGTCATATGCAACTCAAGAGTCTCCCTGCCTTATGGTATGATACTCACCCTGATCTTCCGACAGCATGATATATCAGTAGAGGGAGAGATCTCCAGGCATCTACTATTTACTGACATATACACTGCACGATCCCTTATTCGCATGGGATATGAGAAGGTGAACGGGCAGTGGGTGCGTGCAGGAGCTGGGATTCATGCTGTATCAGAGAGTGATGCACCAGAGGGTGATGAGGAACCTGAGGAGCATCCTACGGCACCTTCAGAGGCTGGCCCCTCGTCATCTGTTCCCACGGGGTGGACAGATGAGTAGTGGAGTAGGATGATTGAGCTTATGTTAGCTCAGGCGAGGACTATCTCTGATGGATTGACGAGCCGGTTGGATATTATGACTGCTGAGATTAGCGATCTCAGAGAGGAGGTCGGAGCATTACGCGGAGAGAGAGAGGCTCATGGTCCATCTGTGCCCCGAGCAGCTGAGTCAGAGGTCTCGGCACAGAGTCATCCAGCTCAGCGAGATCCACACCAGACACAGTCCCATCAGGCTCGACCTCCCCTCGCCACTTATGCTAGGAGGATGAGGACTAGATCACAGCCATTAGATACCCCCTAGGCTGATGTTAGCATTATGTTCAGTGCCAGGATCTATCTAGTTCTCATATGTATTTTGTGTTGATCATGTACTTTGCATTTTGTGTTGATCATGTACTTTGTTGATCATATGTATTTGGTTTGATTAAAAAACATTGTATTTTTGGCGTTAATGTACTATAATGTTTCATTTTGATCAGTAAAATCTCACTGTTTATTATTTTCTATGTCTACTTATCAATTGCCTTGTACCTATTTGATGATGACAAAAAGGGAGAGAAGTAAAGAAGGAAAGAAGTGCAATAAGTTGACAAACAAGGTTGAAAATTATAATAGGAAAGACTATACATTTAAGGGGGAGCAATATGTAACAATGAAAATGTTAAAGTCTAAAATTTAAATCAAATTTCAGAATTTGGCACATACCTCTCATACCTCGATACATAATCTGAAACTCTTTCGTTATCTTAAATTTTTGAAGTTTCAGCTTTAACCAAATATAAAAGAAAGGGGGAAAAAAATCAAAAGTTTAAATTGGCAATATTTGGATGAAATAGGGGGAGACTTCACTCTCATATTTGAAAAGCTGAAATTCAACAACTTGAGCCCTTCTAAAACTAATTTTAAGATAAGTATCAATTTGCTCATACTCAATATTTTGTAATCATCAAAAAGGGGGAGATTGAGGATGATAGTAGTATTTTGATGATTATTACAACAATTAAGGGTATATCTAATTAAATATTAAAAGGTAATATGATATATCATTAATAAGTTCATCATTCTCGATACATTAGAAGAATGAGATAAAGATGTATTTCAATGATTAATAATGAGATAAAATTTGCGATAGAAAAGAGATAGTGAATTCTAAATTCTAATTCGTCAAAGTTTCAAGTGAAATGTACTCTTAAGGGACAATAGTAATTTTCATTGATTAAAGTATGAAGTATCGCCATGACATATATACAAAATTGCTTGAAGCATATTTCATTGATTATATGGATGAATCTAACCTTAAGTTGCAGTAAAGTGTGAAACAAGTCAACCCCAAGATTGGTGGAGTCGACCACGGCACATCAATAGAACCATCCGGCACACTTCTGCAAAAATGGCACGGATGAACAGTACTTGGGTCGACCCAAGTGAAAGTTGAGTCGACCCAATCCTCAAGCCTCAAGTAAACAAGTCTCTGGAATTTCTGAGAGGGTCGACCCAAATGGAACCTGAGTCGACCCAACCTTGAGTCGACCCCAACAGAACATGAGTCGACCCAAAGGCTATGTCATTTAAAATCAGTTCTCTGGAAACCCTGAGAGGGTCGACCCAAATGGAATTTGAGTCGACCCAACTAAACCTTGAGTCGACCCAAAAAGAGTTGAGTCGACCCAAGTGAAGATCGGCTGAAATATAAGGTTCTGTGTTTTCTGAGAGGGTCGACCCCAATGTTGCATGAGTCGACCCAAGTGAAAGTTGGGTCGACCCCAGTAAAAGTTGAGTCGACCCAAGCACGGGCAGAAGCATAACGGTTAGTTCTGCAGAAGTACTTTTTGACCTCCAAACAGTAAGTAACGGCTAGTTTTTGAAATCTGACCAATGAGGGATGTCCAATGGATGAGGAAAACTATTTAAAGAGACACTATTCATCAGAGAAGAACATCCTTTTGCAAAAAGATCAAACCTTACACAAGAAAGATAAGTGCCCTAATCTTCTTCATCCAAGTGCTTCATTCAAGAGTTGAAAAGAAGTGGTTGAGCAGATTCCAAGAGATATCAAGAGCTCCATCCATCCTTGAAGAGTGAAGCATTCTTGACAAAGAAGAGAGAAGTCTCATCAAGCGATAACTATTCTCTAAACTCTTCTTTGTAGCTTATAATTATTATATTTGCACATCTAGGAGCTTCAACTTTCTTCTTTCTTTTGTTAATCACCTTGTAAAGGTGTAGGTTTATTGGTGAGCCCACAAAACCAACGGTGTAGGTTTATTGGTGAACCCGTAAAATCAATTGTGAAGGTTCGTTGGTGAGCCCGTAAAACCAACAAAGGTTATTGGTGATCCCGGAAAATCAAAGTATAAAAGTTTTTGGATTATGAGCCCAGAAAACAATCCAACTGTAATCCGTGGGATTATAGTGAATTCCCAAGGGGTCGCTTGGAGAGTGGACATAGGTGCTTAGGAGAGCACCGAACCACTATACTTCTTGTGTGTTTGTATTGTGCATTAGTTTAATTTCACTCACTAACTAATTGACTAAAGTAAGATAGCAAAAATTTAGAAAAACCAATTCACCCCCCCCCCCCTCTTGGCTTGCCACCTTGGGCAACACCCGGCACGGCCCGGCACGAAGCGGGCCGTTTCAGGCACGGCCCGCTTCCTACAGTAACAGGCCGTGCCTAGCATGGCCTATAAAAGGGGGCCGGGCTGGGTTACCAATTCCTGGCCCGCGGGCCGAGCCCGGCACGGCCCATAAGGGCCTGGGCTGGCACGACTCATGGGCCAAGCACGGCACGGCCCGCGAGCCAGTACGGCACGGCCCATAAGGGCCTGGGCTGGCACGATTCGTGGGCCTGGGCCCGGCATGGCCCGCGAGCCAGCCCGGAACGGCCATAAGGGCCTGAACCGGGCCTGGGCCGGGCCAGGCACGACCCGTCCCCCTTAAAATAAATAGAAATAATTTTTTTTAATAAATTAATAAATATTAAAAACTAAGGATTTATTAATATAAAGCCACCTTAATGGTGGGGGGTTTGGCATAGACCCCTACCAGTTTATTAATTTAAATCAAAATGGTACATGAAGGGAGGTTTGGACCTTGGTCTGACCTCCAGAATACAATAAGAAAGGAGAAAAAATAGAGATGACTCACTTTAACAATAAAAAAAATAAAAATATACAATTATAAAAAATTAAGAAATCTTACTAATTATTAGTGATTCAGTATTCACTGTTCAGTAGTGTTTGTATCATCATCATCAGAGGATGTTGTATTATGTCTCCCTTTATCTTGAAGTCTCGCCTCAGCATCCAACCAATCTTTGAAGCAGAGAAGCATCTCAACCGTTTCGCCAGTCATCCTACTTCTTTTTTCGTCAAGAACACGCCGACCTGCACTAAAAACGGATTCCGATGCTACTGTGGACATCGGCATAGCTAAAATATCGCGTACAATTGCAGACATAACAGGATATTGATTTTTAACACTCTTCCACCAAGATAATACATCTAGACTCTCTATTTGATTTTCATCATATGTAGATTGAAGATCATTTCGTAAATAAAATTCTACTTCACTACTTAAAAATGAAGAAGATGAAGATGAACTTAAAGCATGTGTGTGTTTTGTCTGTGCAATGAATGAAAAAATAGATGACGAACGAGAACTACTAGAAGAAGAAATAGAGCTTTGTATGGAGAATCTAGATCCACGAATTTTTTCATCATATATAGCATAAATATTATAAAGAAGTTGTTTTACCTCAATTTTAGTAGGTTCGGGATCTTGAATCATATTTTCACAGTATGCATTAAGTAAAATTAGCATGTCATTCAATTTAACTCTTGGATCAAATACAGCAGCTAAGTTATGCATAGGACATATCTTGTCCCAATACTCATTCCATTTAGATTTCATTTGTTCAATAATAGGCATTAAAACATCATCATATCTATGTTCTGCAAATTTTTGACTAATTATATATGCTTGTTGTAAAAATAAACATGAAGTTGGATAATAAATACTAGAAAGAACATTAGTAGCATTATAAAAACTAAGCAAAAACTCTTTCAAAATTTTTTCTTTATTCCAATCAATTTCAGTCAATGTAAAGCCTAATCCACGATCATTAATATATGCACTTAATAAGTTTTTATATGGGTATGCATCATGTATCATGCTATATGTTGAGTTCCAACGAGTAATTACATCAAGTTTAAATTTTTTAAAATGTTTACCATGATTTATACATAGTTTCTTAAATTCTTGACGTCTTGATCTTGAAGCATGAATAAAAGAAACTGCATTTCTAATTTTTGAAATGACATCTTGAATCATGCCCATGCCAGCTTGAACAGAAAGATTTAAGATATGACATGCACATCTAATATGCAATAAATTTTCATTTAACATGGGATGCAATGAGTCCTTTAATAATGTAACAGCAGAATTATTATTAGATGCATTATCAAAAATAATATACATAATTTTATCATTAATATTATATGAACATGCAGTTTGATAAATAGCATTTGAAATTTGTTGCCCAGAATGTGGAAAATCAAAAGCACGAAAAGCAAGAATACGTTTATTTAATTGCCAATCATTATCAATATAATGAGTAGTAATAGCAATAAAATAATTACTACCTACAGATGCTGACCAAATATCAGAAGTTAATGAAACTTTTACGTTTAAAGTAGAGAGTGTTTCAATTAAACTTTGTCTCATTGCTAAAAAGTTAGTCATAGCTACTCTTCTAAATGTACGCCTACTAGTTCTTTTGTAAGCAGGTTGTAGGTTTAATTGAACATATTCTTCAAAATTAAAAGATTCACATAAACTAAAATGTAATTCATCCTTAACTATCCATTTTACAAGTGCTTTTCTTTGATTTTCATGATTATATGCAAAATTACCTACAAGTGATCCTCCTTGTATATTAAGGGTACTTTGAGCATGAGAATCATGCATCCTATGACTCTCTTGATGTCTTTTTAAATGGCCTATTCCCCCACTACTAGTACAACTATAAAGTTTGGCACATTTTTTACATTTTGATTTTCAGACTCCATCAACCATAATTCTATCAAATTCATTCCACACAGCACTAGTCCTCTTACGAGAAGAGGTTTGATCTTCACTCGGTTCACTAGTTCTAGAGGAACTAGGAACATGGGGTTGGGGATTAGTTTCTTCTCCCTCAGAAACAGGAGGAATGCCAAAATGACTTTTCTCAAAAAATGACATATCTAAATTGATGAATGCAAAAAATAAAAACTAACCACAAGGAGAAATTGAGTAGAGGACCAGAGGGCAGAGGTAGAGCCGAGATTTCTGAGCTTCCTCTTGTGCTCTCAACAAGGAGTGACCTTCTCTTCTCAACAAGAACCTCCTCTTGTGTAGCACTTGAACACTTGCTAAATGCAAACTAAAAATTAAATTGCTAGAAGAGCACTTTAGAAGAGAGAAATAATAGTAGTAGAGAAGGAGAGAATAGTTGGTTTGGTATGGTGAGAATGAGGATGGAAAGAGGTATTTATAGGACTCCAAATATTTTTTTTCCAAAATACCCCTCAAATTAGCCGTTTTTGGACTGTTGGGAGGGGTATTTTAGGTAAAAACCAAAAAATAGCCATTTGGAAACGACTATTTTCTCCCCCTGCCAGACGGGCCGTGCCTGGCGCGGCCCGTAACGGTGCCAAACGGGCCGTGCCAGGCACGGCCCGTTTCGCGGCCCGTGATGGGCCGTGCCTGGCACCGCCCATTTCGCAACCCGTGATGGGCCGTGCCGGCACGGCCCATCTCGTGCCAGGGCCTGGCACGGCCTGCCACCCCACGGGCCTAGGGCCAGGCCGGGCTTAGCTTTTAGGCTAAGCAGGCCGTGCCCGGCACGGCCCATTTACGAAGCGGGCCGGGCTAGGCACGGCCTGTTTATTCTGTGGCCCGGTGGGCCTGGACCGGGCCGGGCCCAGCACGGCCCGATGCCCATCTCTATTCTGAAACTTCTTTAGTTAGTTTTTCGTTATCTTTAATTAAGGTATTAGTTTTTTGAGTTAGCAATTGGTTGCTTGTTTTAAGTTCTAAGTTTTCTTTGATGATAGAGTCCTTGTCCTTAATTAATTTATCGTACTTATGAGTGTAAGATTGATTAGTTAGTTTCAATTCTTTATTTTTAAGGTTTATTATCTTATATTCATCCATTAGTTCATTAAAAGCATCATATAGTTCATCAAAGGTAAAATCTAAATGTGTTTCAGATATTACCTCATTATCATTTGCCATGAAGCAAAAATTTGCTTTTTCCTCTTGTTCCTCATCCGATGATGATGATGATTGATCGGAGTCTATCAAGATGGAGACAAGAGCTTTCTTCTTCTTGTGTTTGCTGTCCTTCTTCAGCAAGGGACAGTCGATTCTGAAATGTCCTGGCTTCTTGCATTCATAGCAACCGATTCCCTCACTTTCTCTTTTCTTACCTTTGTCCTTGTTGTAGAAACTTGAGGAACCTCTCCTCTGATGAAAGGACTTCTTCCGGTTGATGAATTTTCTGAACTTTCGCACGAGAAGAGCCTCATCTTCATCTTCCTCATTGTCTTCTTCTTCACTGCAGCTATTGCAAGAGAGATCCTTGTTAGAAGAAGTAGACTTAAGGGCAATTACCTTTTTCTTGTGGGAGGACTCTTCTTCACTATGTTGCTTCATTGTGAGCCATGTGTCATCAAGGATCCAAGGAGCTCCTCGAGTGCCAGCTTGTTCAAGTCTTTGGCTTCTTGGATCGCCGTTACCTTGGCTTTCCATGACCTTGGTAAAGATCGAAGAACTTTCCTGACAAGGTCACTGTTAGTGTAACTTTTGCCAAGGCTTTTTAGGCCATTGACAATATCAGTAAATCTAGTAAGCATGCACGTGATAGTTTCATTAGATTCCATTTTAAATAGTTCATACTTATGAACTAGCATGTTTATTTTGGATTCCTTGACTTGATTCGTGCCCTCGTGGGTCACTTCAAGTCTGTCCCATATCTCTTTTGCAGAATTGCAAGTAGAGATTCTATTGAATTCATTATGGTCTAAGGCACAATAAAGTACATTCATCGCTTTGGCATTTAGTTGTGCCTTCCTTCTATCATTGCCATCCCAATCTTTTTCAAGCTTGGGTATAGTAATGTTATCTACATAAATAGAAGGAATGTATGGTCCATTAACTATGATGCTCCAAACATCATAGTCTTGGGCTTGGATAAATATCCTCATCCTAGCCTTCCAATAGGTGTAGTCGGTTCCATTGAAGAATGAAGGCCTATGGGTGGATTGCCCCTCAATAAGAGAAGATCCAAAAGGGGTTGTCATTTTGATCTTTTACTCTTTTAATATAAGAGCTCCGTCTCTGATACCACTTATTGCCCAAGAAAACAACCCAAGAGGAGGGGTGAATTGGGTTTGGATTAATTCTCGACCAATTAAAAACTATGATTAGTAATTAACTAAATCTATTGCAAGCAAACTAGTTAAGTTACTAGATGAAGTGAATGAAGAGAGAGAGAGAGGACAACAGCCAATACAAACACAAACCAATTTATAGTGGTTCGGAGCTAACCCTTGCTCCTACGTCCACTCTCTAAGCTTCACTTGGGAGTTCACTATAATCTCTTGGATTACAGCCGGTTGTTTTACAAGTTCACAACCCAACTTGTTATTTTCGTGAGATCACAACGAACTCGGTCGATTTTCACAGGCTCACCGACTAGAACCACCCGATTGTTTTTCCGGGATCACAATCAAACCCTTACACCGTTGGTTTTAACTTCTGCTCACCAACAAACCTTACAACCCTTAATTCAATCCCCTGACTGAATCAAGTAAGACAACAATTTGGAAAAAGTTACAAGAAAAGCTTCTTAATAAGCAAATATTAGACAATATGAATAGAGTAGAGTTAGAAGCCCTCAAACAAATTTTGAAAGAGGAAGAAGGGGCTTCTCGAACTCTGAGTCTGCTTTTTGAGTGCACTGAAGATCTGATGTCAGAGGAAGAGCCTTGAATGCGAAGGAAAGACTTCTAGGAATGTATTAAATGTGGTTCTTCCTTCTTTTGCTTGACTTTTCTTTCAATGGACTCTTGAAAGTTGGAAAATACTTGATGCTCAAATGGAGTAACTCTCTTCATGTCTACTACTGTTCACTCTGGCTATTTAAGCAGTCTCCTTTGAAAAATAGCCGTTAGATACTGATTTGTGGCCGTTCTGCATAGTCTGCACTTCCTGACAATGTATCCGTTGGGGTCGGAGTCGACTCGCTCGATCTGGAGTCGACTCGGCTGTTGCTGGAGTTGACTCATGCTTTACTGGAGACGACTCGCCCACTGTTCAGGATTTGAATTAAAGTGTTGTCCCGTCCTGGAGTCGACTCGGGCCAAACCTAGAGTCGACTCGCCAATATTCGGAGATGACTCGGCACTTTTGGAGACGGCTCGTTCTCAGGTTTTCAGAGATCTATGTTTCTGCATTTCTCTCTCGAGTCGACTCGGATCATCTTGGAGTCGACTCGGCTCTCAGAGCCCGAAAACTGATCCTCTGTCTTTTGACTTGAACTGCCTCGGAGTCGACTCGCACTTTGTTGGGGTTGACTCGGCTGACTTGGGGTCGACTCGCGTATTCTCGGAATCGACTCGTTCACAGAGTCACTTTGTTTGGTTTTCTGCCTTTCAGTCTGCTTTCCTCTGAGAGTCGACTCTTGCTTGTTTAGGAGTCGACTCGCCAAACGTTGGAGTCGACTCGCATCCTTCTGGAGTCGACTCGATAACAGGATCTAGAAAATACTTCTCTGTCTTTCTGTCTGTCGCATCCTTGGAGTCGACTCGGAACCGTCGGAAGTCGACTCGGCAAGCATCAGAGTCGACTCGAAATCGTTGGAGTCGACTCGGTGACAGGGTCTGAAATTCATCTTTCTGTCTTTCTGTCTGTTCTCAGTCGGAGTCGACTCGTAGTGTACCGGAGTCGACTCGAGCTTGTGTGAGAACCTCTGAAACACTTGGAGTCGACTCGTAATCTTCCGGAGTCGACTCGAGCTTCAGACTTTGGCTTAATTGAGTTCAACACTTAGCCAAATGACCTTGAACAAAAGCTCGATACTCTTAAATATAAATTCACATATATTTGCCTGAGATACTAGATTGAATTCATTAGTACAATATGAAATATACTCAAATGCTTTGAGCTCATCAAAATCAAATAGGGGTATAATCAATCACTCTACAAAGTTGTACACTCATCCATTTATGTGGCACCAATAACTGTTAGGTGAGGTGGCATATAAATCGGTGAGACTGTAGTACCCACTAGAAACCCTAGTCGTGTAGGATTTTCATTTTCCTACGAGGGGAGTGTGAGGAATTCGAGAAAATAGTGGGAGGTACATTTGTTCTAAAAGATCCTAGAATAAGTTAGGATCAAGTATAAAAATCTAACTAGAATCTTTACTCTCTACAGATCATAATGTCAGCCTCAAACCCTTTAACTCATATTCTTGAGACCAATCGATTGACCGGTACAAATTACAGAGACTGGCTTAGAAACCTCAAAATCATTCTAAGTTGTGAGAAAATAGGCTATGTGCTCGACAATTATATCCCCACATTACCAGCACGTCTGACCGCTGATCAGCGTACGATGCATGAAAAGTGGACAGACGATGATATTAGGGTCAAGTGCTATATCATGGCATCCATTTACTAAGCAGCTGAGTCAGCAAAAGACTGAAGCCCACCTTGAGAAGATGAGACTAAGATATATGACCAATTGGCTTTAGTGCAAGTAGGAGATTGTTAGATGTATGCCCTAGAAGCCAATCTGGCTGACACATTGTTAATTCTAGGAAAATTTTGTACTTGACTATTTATTATTGAATAAATAAAAGGCATCTTTTTCATTCATATTGTTTATGTGTCTATGAATCGTCCAAGAATTAATAAGATGATGATGCATATTCTTAAGAATTAAAAATTTGAGCCATGCATCATGGTGATTAATTTCTGAGTGCTTCTGATCAAAGGATCATCACGAGGACGGTGATCGATCCGATCAGTGCACACATTGCTTTCCTTATGGATGGACGAGACTCGAGTCCACAGTGTGGCGACACTGAAGTAATAGTGCAGGTGCTTGTTAAGAACAAGGGTGCTGAGCGTGACCAATACAAGAAGTCACTTGGATGTCTACCCACTCGTCAGTGACTTGCTTGATGTTGCAGTAGTGTGACTGGTCCTTTGACCTGCGGTGCTTCGGCTACTCACAGTGAGGTTATTGTAGTTTGACTGCACATACACATGGCCTCTAGATATATGGGACCATGCAGTGTAGATTGGCTACAGTAGATTCACTGTAGGAGTAGGGTATGCACCTATATGGAATCTATCGACCTTGGTAGATAAGGAGAGATCCTATGTGATTTATAAGACTGAGTTCGTGAGACCTCGGCCGGGGCAGTTTGCACAATGGAGAAAGAGTTTTCCACTCTCGAACTTAAGTCTAATAAATCTTGACATATGAAAGACGATGGGGTTTGACAAGTTGTCCATAACCTCCGTCCTGTAGGGATCCACGATAGTAGGACTGTATCACACGACAACTGCACCTAGAGGTTCATCATTCCATTCTGCTGGGTAGCCACTGCATGCTGCTAGGTGTCACTGGTGGATGGTGAGACTCATAGAAAATATCCCGATGATCGATAAATCCTGATGAGTTGAGTTGGAACTGTTCCAACCCATTGAAAGGAATTTTCAATGATATTGTGATAGAGATCGCAATGTATCTCACTACCAGTCAGAATAGAACCTATGGGGTCACACACACTAGAAGTATTGACCGATCCAATGGTTGAATTGTGATTATGAATCACGAGTAATCAATTTGATTAATAATCAGTTGAAGAAGAAACAAGGGGAGTTGATTAATTGGACTTAAACACGAATCCTACTTGGAGTAGGATTCTTGGAGTCTTAATTGGATTAGGACTGAAAATCCTACTTGGAGTAGGACTGGGATTCCTACTTGGAGTAGGATTCCTACAATCCTAATTAGATTAGGATTTTGAATTCAATTTGGATTCCTACTTAGGATAGGATTCCTAGAAGTCCTAATTGGATTAGGCCTTCGGATTCAAATTAGAGTCCTAATTAGATTAGGACTAAAATTAAATAAATCCTAATTGGATTAGGACTTCTTAAGTCCAAATTGATTATTAATCCAATGAATTATGATGACTTCTAATTTGATTAGGATTGAAGGGTTCAATAGAGTCATGGTTCAATCAATTCCTAATTGGATTAGGATTTGAAGGGAAACAAGTGCACCCAATCCTCTTTAGAAGAGGATTGAACCACCTAGGGTTAGACCCCACGCCCCACTTGATTAGATCAAGTGGGGGCATGCGTGATGAAGGGTTAGGAAGAGGTGTTGGCCGAAATCAAAGAGAAAAGAAGAGGGGCATGCGCCCCTCTTCTTGGTTCTTAAAAGGAAAATAATGAAGCTCCTAAAAGGTAGGAGCTCCATATGCCTTTATAAGGACCAAAAGGCCAAACCCTTGAGGTAATTCTTCCTCTCATCTTCCTTGTTCCGTGAGCCTCCCTCTCCCTTTTTCTTTGGTTCATCCGCAAGCAAGGAGAAGAAAAGGAGAAGGCCTTGGCGGCCTCCTCCACCTCCTTTCCTCCTTCCAACACACGGAAAAGAAAGAAGACTGCAGGGGCTTTGATCCTTCTCTGATCTTCATCCTTCTTCTTCCTCCTCCCAAGCACAATCAAGGGTTGATTCAAAGGGAGGACATCAGCCATCTAAAGTAGTCTCTACAAGGGAGCTAGCATCCCGGGAAGACAAGGAATCTTTGATCGGATCTCTACTTCGTGTGGATACTCGTAGAGGCCGGACGCATGAACGGCTTCAAGTGAACCTTTATCCTAAACCACGAACTTCAGTATGCGGTGATCATCTACCTGCACAAGGTGAAGATATGATCTTCATAATTAGTTTAAAAGTTTTTAATTCTAATCTATCTACGAACGGTTTTTGAACATCGTTCATAGGATGAACGTCGATCCCGCGCATGCCTCTTCCGCTGCCATCCGAAAAGTTTTTAATTTTCTGCGGCATGGGCGGGTTCCCAACAAACTTTGTACTGAGCTATGTTTCATATCTTTTTGCCACACTTGTATGCTGATTGATACTGATAGTCAATTTTAAAGACCACGCAATAGTACGTATCGATCCACCAAAATTGGGGTACAGTTGTTTGTTAGATGTATGCCCTAGAAGCCAATCTGGCTGACACATTATTAATTCTAGGGACATAATTTTGTACTTGACTATTTATAAAAGGCATCTTTTCATTCATATTATTTATGTGTCTATGAATCGTCCAAGGAATTAATAAGATGATGATACATATTCTCAAGAGTTGAGAATTTGAGCCATGTATCATTGGTGATTAATTTCTAAATGCTCCTGATCAATGGATCATCACGAGGACGGTGATCGATCCGATCAGTGCACAGATCACTTTTCCTCTGGATAGACGAGACTTGAGTCCACAGTGCAGTGACACTGAAGTGATAGTGCAGGTGCTTGTTAGAGAACAAGGGTACTGAGCGTGACCAAGACAAGAAGTCACTTGGATGTCTATAAGAACAAGTTATGCTTTCTCCTAATCTTAGAGAAAATATATAAAAGTATTAATCAGAAAATGATTCAATTGAAGTTCAATTTCTTTCAAAAGCATTTACATTTTCTTTCTTTTAGAGTCATTTGAGTGAACTGAAATATTTCTAGTTTTAAGATCATTCACTCTATTGATGGAAGTCTTTAATAATGTAGGAGAGAAAAAACATATAGATGATTATTGAAATATATATATTTTTAGAACTCAATTTCTTAATCATAGTTTTTCAGCAATGTATATGTTACGGGGGAAATAAGCCGCCATGCCCCACGTGACCGGCACGCGCGCCCAGGAAGACTACGGCTGCCCTTTGATCCAGCAATCCGACCCCGAGGCGGATATCCTCGGCTCCGCAGCCCGACCCCGAGTCGGCTGCCCTTTGATCCAGCAATCCGACCCCGAGTCGGATATCCTCGGCTCCGCAGCCCGACCCCGAGTCGGCTGCCCTTTGATCCAGCAATCCGACCCCGAGTCGGATATCCTTGGCTCCGCAGCCCGACCCCGAGTCGGCTGCCCTTTGATCCAGCAATCCGACCCCGAGTCGGATATCCTCGGCTCCGCAGCCCGACCCCGAGTCGGCTGCCCTTTGATCCAGCAATCCGACTTCGAGTCGGATATCCTCGGCTCCGCAGCCCGACCCCGAGTCGGCTGCCCCTTGATCCAGCGCTCCGACCCCGAGTCGGAGATCTCTTGATAACGACAGGCTATTCCCCAAAGGCACGCCGCGGCCTCCTGCTCCACTACTCCCTGCAACGGCTGTATCCGATGCTGCTCCATGATCTCCTGCATCAGCCGTACAAAGCGGAGCCCCACTATGCCCTGACGTGGCCGTACCCGGTGCTGCTCCACGACGCCCTGTAACGGCCATGTCAGTGGCCACACCATCGTGCCCCACGATAACGAACCCCCCTGAGAGACCCCCCAGCCAGGTATATATGCGGCTGGGGGGAGAAAGGGGGGAGGTGAGCAATATCTCCCAGAGCACTCTCTTACTTACGATTATCACCACTCCTCCTCCTCCAACCTCCTCTGACTTGACCGTCGGAGGGCCATCACCACCCTGGTGGTGGTGCAAGGCTTGATTGCAGGTTTCTTAGCGGAAGGTGGAGCGCAACCAACACCAACCAAGATAACTCAGACGGAACCCCGTTCACACCGCAGTGCCAATCGTTCACGGTTTGGACCACCAGCAACAGTTGGCGCTAGAGGAAGGGCCCGAATCTTAGAACGATCGTAATGGCACGGCGAGGTGGTCGTGGAGCTTCCAATGCTTCCGGTCGCGGAGCCTCTCGCGCCTCCGGCCGAAAGGCTGCTGCGTCCCCAACGCACTCTCAGCAGCACTCCACCGCCCCTTCTCCCATTCAGACGGTCGAAGCTGCTCAGTTCGACCAGCTAGCCCAGCAGGTTCGCACCCTCGCGGAGGCAGTGCAGAATCTGCAGGGTGTGATCTCTCGGGTGCCGCAACGGGCTCAAAATGCCGGCGATCGAACCCTACGACGGGGCGGCGGACCCGCGGGACCACGTGGAGAGTTTCAGGACTCTTATGCTCCTCCATGGAGCATCGGATCCGCTCCTCTGCAAGGCCTTCCCGGCGACCCTCCGTGGCCCGGCAAGGGCATGGTTCGCCGGCCTGGAGGCTAACTCCATCCAGTCCTTCGACCAGTTCACCCGCTTCTTCATCAGCCATTTCGCCGTCAGTAGCAGGCGGCGACTGGTCTCCGACTCCCTCTTTGACGTCCGGCAAAACGAGGGAGAAAGCCTGCGGGATTATCTCACCCGCTTCAACAAGGCTACACTGGAGGTCCGGAACCTGAGCCAGGAAGTGGCTCTCTCAGCCCTGAAGCGTGGCTTCCGGAAGGGCAGACTCACCTTCTCCCTGGACAAACGCTTGCCGCGGAGCTTCCCGGAGCTGTTATCTCGGGCAAACCAGTATGCAGACGCCGAGGAGGCAGCATCCCACCGGAACAAGGAGGCCGCCGAGGCCCCTCTAAAGCCCGGGAAGAAAAGGCGAAAAGAGGCACCCCAGAGGAGGAGCCCGACGCCTCAACGCCGGTGCAGAAGCCCGTCACCAGCAAGGAACCACGGCGCCACACGCCCTCGTTCTCCGCACCGACGCTTCAACCGGTACACCCCACTCCTGGCCCCCGGGCCCAGATCCTCATGGAGGTCAAGGGGCGGGAGGACCTCCCGGTCCCGAGGCAGATGAAGAAGATCCCTGGGAGGAGGCCTTCTCGGGCGTACTGTGAGTACCACCGAGACCACGGCCACGATACCGAAGACTGCTTCCAGCTTCGGGACGAGATCGAGGCTCTCATTCGCCGAGGGCGTCTCGGTCGATATGTAAACGACCGACGTCCCCCGGCAGACCCGCGTCCGGCCGACCCGGCCCCTCAGGAGCCTCGGGAGCAGAATCGACCCGTTGCGGGAGTGATCCACACCATCACTGGGGGCTGCTCTCGGCCCGTGAGGAACGCAGGGGGCTCGGCGGAAGCATCAGGAGTGGCCGTCGCGAAGAGGCAGCGGGTCGGAAATGTAATCACTTTTTGTGATGAAGATGTAAAGGGGGTTCAGACTCCCCACGATGACGCCATGGTGATCTCTCTCACTATGGCGAACTATGATGTAAGGCGTGTTCTTGTGGATAGTGGAAGCTCAGCTGATATTTTGTATTACGAGGCCTTCCAAAAGATGAGCTTGTCCCGACAATTGTTGCACAAAACATCCACCCCCCTCATAGGATTCACTGGAGACGCTATCTCGGCCGAAGGTGTCATTGAGCTGCCTGTGACTGCGGGCGTTGCACCCGCAGAAGCCACGGTGCGACTCGGGTTCCTGGTCGTCCGTGTCCTCTCGGCCTACAACGCTATCCTCGGACGACCCGGACTGAACGCCCTTCGCGCGGTGGTTTCTACCTACCATTTGCTCATGCGGTTCCCCACGGCGGCCGGGATTGGAGAGGTCCGAGGTGACCAACCAACCGCACGGCAGTGTTTCCTAGCAACTCTCAAAGGGAAGAAGCCCATGGAGGCCCTGAGCGTCGAGTCCCTTGACGCCAGAGACGAAGTGGCCTTGCGGCACGGGGAGCCGGCCGAGGGCGTAATTGAAGTTCCCCTCGAAGAAGGCCGCCCGGACCGCACGGTCCGGGTCGGTGCCAACCTCGACTTGGAAGCTCGGCTCCGGTTAGTGGAATTCCTCCGAGCCAATGCTGATGTGTTTGCCTGGTCGGCGGCCGATGTACCTGGGATCGACCCGGAGGTCATTTCTCACGCCCTCAACGTCGACCCGACCCACCGACCAGTAAAGCAAAAGAAGAGACACTGTGCCCCGGATCGGATTCGGGTGGTCGACCAGGAGGTAGACAAACTCTTGGAGGCAGGTTTCATAAGGGAAGTGAGCTATCCCGAGTGGCTGGCAAACGTCGTACTTGTCCGGAAGGCGAGCGGAAAGTGGAGGATGTGCGTCGACTACACCGACCTGAACAAGGCGTGCCCCAAGGATAGCTTTCCACTTCCGCGAATAGACCAACTGGTCGACGCGACTTCCGGATATCAGCTGCTGTCTTTCATGGATGCCTTCTCCGGCTACAACCAAATAATGATGGCTCCACAGGACGAGGAGAAAACGGCCTTCATAACAGACAGGGGGCTGTACTGTTACAAGGTAATGCCTTTCGGTCTGAAGAACGCTGGCGCTACTTACCAGCGCCTCGTCAATAAAATCTTCAAGGAGCAGATCGGCCGGAACATGGAGGTGTACGTGGACGATATGCTGGTAAAGAGCCGCCATGCGGATCAGCACATTGCGGATCTGGAGGAGACCTTCGCCACCTTGCGGAAGTTTCGTATGAAGCTAAACCCAGCGAAGTGCGCCTTTGGTGCTTCGGCCGGGAGGTTCCTCGGCTTCATTGTCAACCAGCGGGGGATCGAGGCCAACCCGGACAAAATCAAGGCCATCCAAGATATGTCCCCTCCGACCAAAGTGAAGGAGGTTCAGGAGCTCGCTGGGAGGGTCGCCGCGCTCGGACGATTTGTGGCAAAATCGGCCGAACGCTGCCAACCGTTCTTCAAGGTGTTGAAGCGCCCGAAAGACTTCCTCTGGACGGCTGAATGTCAAGTGGCGTTCGACCAGCTCAAGGAGTACATGGCGTCTCCTCCCCTGCTGTCCAAGCCGCAAGAGGGGGAGATGCTCTACCTTTACCTGGCGGTCTCCCCAACCGCAGTCAGCGCAGTACTGGTTCGGGAAGAGGCAAAACTTCAGAAGCCCGTATACTACACCAGCCGAGTCCTCCGGAATGCCGAGACGCGGTACACGAAGGCTGAAAAGATCGCCTTCGCGCTGCTGACTGCGACCAGGAGGCTTCGCCCCTATTTCCAGGCTCATTCTGTCACCCTTTTGACCGATCAACCACTGCGGCAGATCCTCAGCAATCCTGAGAATGCGGGACGGCTGGTGAAGTGGGCAGTAGAACTTGGTGAGTTCGACATCCGCTACCAGCCCCGGCCCGCCATCAAGGCCCAGGTGCTCGCGGACTTTCTCGCTGAGTGCACTGTGCAGGAGACGGAACCTAGGCCGCCGGAAACACCCAGCCTCGATCTCCCGATCTGGACGCTCCACATTGACGGGTCGTCGAACCCTGAAGGTGGAGGGGCCGGGCTGGTCCTTACCAATCCCGATGGAGTGATAGCCGAGTATGCCTTGAGGTTCGGATTTCCAGTGACCAACAATGAGGCGGAGTACGAGGCCCTAGTCACGGGACTCAAACTCGCCAAGGAGCTCGGCATCCGGCGTCTGAAGGTCTTCACCGACTCCCAGCTGGTGGTCGGGCAGGTTCGAGGGGAGTTCGAGGCACGGAGCCCGACCATGCAGAGCTACGTCCGGAAGGTGCAAGCACTCATTCCCGACCTCGGCAGTATTGACATTCAGCAGGTCCCAAGGAGCGAAAATGCTAGGGCCGACAGGTTGTCCCGCTTGGTGGGCGCTGAGGCACACAACTTGTCAAGGGCGATATACCTGGAGACCCTAGATGCCCCGAGCATCGGCGAGGCTGAAGCGGTAATGGCAATTGATCCGGAACCATCTTGGATGGACCCGCTTGTAGCTTACCTCGCCGAAGGGATCCTCCCCGAAGATGAAGATCAAGCTCGGCGACTTGTTATGAAGTCCACCCACTACGTACTCTACGAAGGAAGGCTGTATCGGACCTCGTTCACCGCCCCCCTCTTAAGGTGCCTCCGCCCTTCGGAGGCGGCTTACGCCCTCAGCGAAGTCCACGAAGGCATCTGCGGATCGCACCTGGGGGCTAGGTCCCTGGCACATAAGATCATGAGGCAAGGCTACTATTGGCCGACCTTATTGGAAGACTCAAAGGATCACGTACGGAAATGCGACGCCTGCCAGTGCCACGCCAACATCCAGAGAGTCCCCTCTGTTCCCTTGGCGCCAATCACCGCCCCATGGCCCTTTGCACAGTGGGGAATGGATATCCTCGGACCATTCCCCATCGCTTCGGCCCAGCGGAAATTTTTGATTGTCGCCATCGACTACTTCACCAAGTGGGTGGAGGCAGAGCCACTGGCCACCATCACGGAGGCGCAAGTCCGGAAGTTCGTAAAGAAGAACATCATTGTCCGATTTGGGGTACCTCAGGTCCTCATCTCGGATAACGGTCGACAGTTTGATAACAAGCATTTCCGAGACTTCTGCGAGGAGTTCGGGATCGAACATCGGTTCACGTCCGTGTCGCATCCACAAACCAACGGCGAGGCCGAGGTCACAAATCGGACAATCCTCCAAGGTATCAAAGCGCGGATCGGACGGACGGGGCAAGCTTGGGTCGAGGAACTCGAGAATGTCCTTTGGGCGTATCGGACCACGCATCGGACTCCTACCGGGGAGACGCCTTTCAGCCTAACCTATGGCACGGAAGCCGTTGTCCCCGTAGAGCTCGGACTTCCCTCACCTCGGGTAGCCGCACACCGACCCGAGGCCAACTCAGAGCAACTCCGAGGGAACCTGGATCTCTTGGAAGAAGCAAGGGAAATGGCGCAGGTTCGGATGGCAATGTATCAGCGGAGGGTGGCCCGATATTACAACTCCAAAGTCCGACCGAAGCTTTTCAGAATTGGAGATCTGGTGCTGAGGCGAGCTAAGGCATCTCAACCTACGGAAGGTGGGAAGCTAGCGCCGAATTGGGAAGGCCCGTATAAAGTTCGTTGGGTAAACCGACCTGGCTCCTACCAGTTGGAAGCCCTAGATGGTCGAGAAATTCCAAGGGGCTGGAATTCCGCTAACCTGCGGATGTATTACCAGTAGAACAACAAGGCCAGAAAGACAATTTGAAAAGGTGCAACACTTTTCATTTCAATAATTTCTGGTTACAATGGCGTGCTCGTGTGATTACAAGGAATTCCCAGAGGGGAATTAGGGAGTAAAGAAAGCAAAGAAGAGGTGGAGAATCTGTGGAGCTGAGGACCGAGGATCCCAAACCCTCAATCCAAAGCAGCTGCAATCCCACCGGAAGTGGGTGCTTCTAACCGGAGGCGCCATCCAGCACCTCACCAAAAAGACGAGGAGCCGCCGCAGAAGAAGCTCCCGCTGCCCCCAGGGGAACGCCGCCTCTAAAGGATATTCCCATCCTCTCCAGTGGTAGGAAAGAGAAGGAATACGAGGGGGAAGAGCATATGGAGGCGCGGTCCCGGACTGAGCGTCTGGAGCAGAGCTCGATCGGGAGGCTGAACTTCAAGGAGGGGAGATGTGATCCCGGATGAAACGCCTAGAACGGAGCTCCGCCGGGAAGACCCTCCTTGTTGATCCCAGATGAAACGGCTAGTTGGCTGAAGTCGCAAGGGGAGCGTCTCCCCTTTCCTTCAACAGGAGTCTCTCAGTCATATGCCAAGGAGGAGGTCCGCGATCCATGGCAACCTGAACAGCTCCGGCTTGGCAAACTCCATCGTACCTGCACCTATATTTATAGCCAAACTGCGGCCCCCTGGTCGTTCCGATGCGGGTGGCTCCAATAAATGCAGGCGCATTGAAACCGGAGCCGTTCCGGCTCCCGAGGCGTATCTCCCCGCAATTTCCTAAGCGTCATTCTCCTTAAACCGCATTCTTTATGCAGGACAATCCGGGTGTCATGTACCCCTAGGTCCACATATCTCCGCTCGCGCCCAGGCCGTATCCTCCTCGAAGAACCCGCGTATCGCGGCCGCTCAACTAACACTCCTCGCAAGCAGTAGCTGGTGATCCGATTTCCCAGGTAACGCATTAATTAGTGTTTAATGCCCTTCTCGTGTTCCCCCAGGCAACGCTTGAGAAAAGGAGAAACATGATCGCGGCTGGCCACGGAGAAACCCCGTCGGGCAGCGAGCGACAAGCGCACGACCAGCGAGCGGAATTTCTCGAGGCTCGGCCCTCGGATGCCTGGCTAGCCCGATGATCATCCCGGGAGCAGACTAGCCGGAAGCCCCGACCGGTCGCCTCGGCTTGCGCCAGCCTTGGCCGACCAACGAGCGGAATGTCCTGAGGCTCGGCCCTCGGATGCCTGGCTAGCCCGATGATCATCCCGGGAGCAGACTAGCCGGAAGCCCCGACCGGTCGCCTCGGCTTGCGCCAGCCTTGGCCGACCAACGAGTGGAATTTCCCGAGGCTCGGCCCTCGGATGCCAGGCTAACCCGATGATCATCCCGGGAGCAGACTAGCCTGAAGCCCCGACCGGTCGCCTCGGCTTGCGCCAGCCTTGGCCGACCAACGAGCGGAATTTCCCGAGGCTCGGCCCTCGGATGCCAGGCTAACCCGACGATCATCCCAGCCTGAAGCCCCGACCGGTCGCCTCGGCTTGCGCCAGCCTTGGCCGACCAACGAGCGGAATTTCCTGAGGCTTGACAACCCTCGGATGCCAGGCTAACCCGACGATCATCCCGGGAGCAGACTAGCCTGAAGCCCCGACCGGTCGCCTCGGCTTGCGCCAGCCTTGGCCGACCAACGAGCGGAATTTCCTGAGGCTTGACAACCCTCGGATGCCAGGCTAACCCGATGATCATCCCGGGAGCAGACTAGCCTGAAGCCCCGACCGGTCGCCTCGGCTTGCGCCAGCCTTGGCCGACCAACGAGCGGAATTTTTCGAGGCTCGGCCCTCGGATGCCAGGCTAACCCGACGATCATCCCGGGAGCAGACTAGCCTGAAGCCCCGACCGGTCGCCTCGGCTTGCGCCAGCCTTGGCCGACCAACGAGCGGAATTTCCTGAGGCTTGACAACCCTCGGATGCCAGGCTAACCCGACGATCATCCCGGGAGCAGACTAGCCTGAAGCCCCGACCGGTCGCCTCGGCTTGCGCCAGCCTTGGCCGACCAACGAGCGGAATTTCCTGAGGCTTGACAACCCTCGGATGCCAGGCTAACCCGACGATCATCCCGGGAGCAGACTAGCCTGAAGCCCCGACCGGTCGCCTCGGCTTGCGCCAGCCTTGGCCGACCAACGAGCGGAATTTCCTGAGGCTTGACGGCCCTCGGATGCCTGGCTAGCCCGATGATCATCCCGGGAGCAGACTAGCCGGAAGCCCCGACCGGTCGCCTCGGCTTGCGCCAGCCTTGGCCGACCAACGAGTGGAAGGTCCCGAGGCTCGGCCCTCGGATGCCAGGCTAACCCGATGACCATCCCGGGAGCAGACTAGCCTGAAGTCCCGACCAGTTGCCTCGGCATGCGCCAGCCTTGGTCGACCAACGAGTGGAATTTCCTGAGGCCTAACCCTCGGATGCCTGGCTGGGCGCCGGAAGAATTTCCTGAGGCCTAACCCTCGGATGCCTGGCTTAGCGCCGGAAGAATTTCCTGAGGCCTAACCCTCGGATGCCTGGCTGGGCGCCGGAAGAATTTTCTGAGGCCTAACCCTCGGATGCCTGGCTTAGCGCCGGAAGAATTTCCTGAGGCCTAACCCTCGGATGCCTGGCTTAGCGCCGGAAGAGTTTCCTGAGGCCTAACCCTCGGATGCCTGGCTTAGCGCCGGAAGAATTTCCTGAGGCCTAACCCTCGGATGCCTGGCTTGGCGCCGGAAGAATTTTCTGAGGCCTAACCCTCGGATGCCTGGCTTAGCGCCGGAAGAATTTCCTGAGGCCTAACCCTCGGATGCCTGGCTTAACGCCGGAAGAATTTCCTGAGGCCTAACCCTCGGATGCCTGGCTTAGCGCCGGAAGAGTTTCCTGAGGCCTAACCCTCGGATGCCTGGCTTAGCGCCGGAAGAATTTCCTGAGGCCTAACCCTCGGATGCCTGGCTTGGCGCCGGAATAATTTCCTGAGGCCTAACCCTCGGATGCCTGGCTTAGCGCCGGAAGAATTTCCTGAGGCCTAACCCTCGGATGCCTGGCTTAGCGCCGGAAGAGTTTCCTGAGGCCTAACCCTCGGATGCCTGGCCTAGCGCCGGAAGAATTTCGGGAGCCAGGAGTCAGCAAGACGCTACCGAGAGTTAAAAGAAAAAGAAGGACGAAGGCGAGATGAAGAAACATTCAACTAGCATTAATTTTCATTGTTTCAAGGCCGAGGCCCATACAATTTGGCAAAACCCCGGTATACAAAAAAAAGAGAAGACAACGAAAGGTACAAGAGGTCAGCTTGGAGGAACTCCCGGGTCGGGAACGTCGGGCTCGTCCGCAGGAGGTAGGGAAGCAGCAGGAGAACCAGCAGGCAATGGCGCCGGAGAGGAGTCGAGAAGGGAAATCTCGCTCAGGTCAACTTCGGGGTACTTAGCCGACACCCTTGCCAGGCCCTCCTCGAAGCCTAAGATAAAGGCTTCGGCCCCCGCGTCCGACGCGTCACGGACAAACTCGTCGGACTGACGATAGGTCTGTACTGCCTCCGACATATCATGAGCGAACTCGGCGGACTGGCGATAAGCCTCTACCGCCTGACGCCCGATTTCCGCACTCCTCTCGGCCAGCGCCGCCTCTGCCCGCTCCATAATCTGGGCTTTCGCCTCCAAGACCTTCGCCACAATCCGGCTTTCCGCCTCGGTGGAGACCCTCAGCAGCTCAGCCCGAGCCTCCTTGTGCTTCGCTTCGGCAGCAATGCGAGCAGCCTCAGCCTCCGTCAGGCGCGAATGAAGCTCATGATCGCTCGCACGGAACTTCTCCAAGGCCGGCTCCAATTCGCCCAGCTTAGCTTCAAGAGACCGGATTCGGTTGCGGGCGTCGTCGGCTGACCGCTGGGCCTTCTCCCACCTCTCCCGGTAGTCGGCAGCCTTCCGGGACTGCTTCTCGGCCCGCTCATCCGCCTTCTTGACCTCGCCCTCGAGACCCGAGGCAACCTTGAGCTGCTCCTGAGCCTCCAACAGTTGCTTCTCGAGGGCAGCAAAGCCGAGTGCCCGCTCTTCGGCCTCCCGGAGCCTCGCCTCGAAGTCCCCGGTCGTCCTGCCTGCCACAGCCTGGCCTTTCTTTTCCACTGCTTTCAGCCGGTCCTCGGCCTTCGCCAGAAGCCCCGCCTGTTCCTTGTAGCACTCCTCCAGACGGATCATGTACTGGGCGAGCTAAGAAATAGGAAAAATAAGGGAGTCAGGCGGAGAACAACAGAGCCAATAAATGGTGAAAAGCGGCCAAAAGAACACTCACCGACATGAGACAGACACAGCTGGCAGCCCCAACGTCAGAGACCTCCAACTCCCGGACCCGCCGACGGTCCTTCTCCAGCAGCACTGTTGTTGCCCAGTAGATACAACCCAAGAGGGGGGGTGAATTGGGTCTTTTAATACTTTTATGCTACTTCTAAAACTTTTTGATTAACTATGCTAAGTTGTATAGATGCACAGTGAAAGTTAAACTTAGCAAGGGTTTGATGTATAGACTGCGACTTGATTAAATATGCTTGCAACTAAAGGATGTGCGGATAAGAATTAAGCAAGCAATTTAAGTAAGTAAGTGTGTTAGTTAGACAATAACTAGAGGCATTACAAACACAAAGGACATATAGTGGTTCGGTGCACCCCAGCACCTACATCCACTCCCCAAGACCTCTTGGGAATTTCACTATAATCCTACCGATTACAGCCGGTTGTTTTACAAGCTCACAACCCAACTTGTTGTTTTACGAGCGCACAACGAACTCGGTCGGTTTTCCCAGGCTCACCGACTAGAACCTCCCCGATTGTTTTCTCGGGATCACAATCAAACCCTTACACGTTGGTTTTACCCTCGGCTCACCAACAAACCTATCACCGTTGGTTTTCCCTTTGGCTCACCAACAAACCTTAACACCGTTGGTTTTTCTTTGGCTCACCAACAAACCTTAACCCCTTGATTCAATCCCTTGATTGAATCAAGTTACAAGATATTAAAACAAAGTATAAAACAAAACAAAGCTTCTTAAACAAGCAAATATGACAATATAAACAAATAGAGTAAAGAGAAGCCCTCAAACGAGTTTTGAATATGGAGGAGCTCGGCTTCTTCTTTACTTGATCCTCCTCTGATTTGGCATGAAGTAGAGGATCCCCGAGGCAGCACACGGATGGAGAGGAAGCTTTCGGATTCACTTGGATGCTCTTCTTCTCTCTATTTCGTTTTGGATGGCCCTTTTGTGCTTATGGGAGATTTCCTTTGTAATCTCTTTGAGATCTCTTTCCTAGATGATCTCTCCCACTTCCATCCTTCTCCCCTAGCTCTCCTCTTGTTTTTATAGCTTTAGATGGCGTGGAAACAAGAATCTAGCCGTTAGAGACAAAAATAGAGCCGTTGGACACAGTCTGCACTTCCTGACAATATTACCGTTGGGATCGGAGTCGACTCGCGCGATCAGGAGTCGACTCGCCTGTTGCAGGAGTCGACTCGTGCTTTACTGGAGACGACTCGGCCACTGTTCCAAATTTGAATTATGGTGCATCCTCGACTGGGAGTCGACTCGTCTTAACCCGGAGTCGACTCGCCAACTTCTGGAGCTGACTTGGCAATTTCGGAGTCGGCTCATCCACTGAAGTCCGTGGATCCAATTTTGAATTTTGTCCTCTCGAGTCGACTCGACTGTCCTGGGAGTCGACTCGAATCTCAGACCCCGAACTCCCGATCCTCTGTCTTTTGGCTCGTCCAGTCTTGGAGTCGACTCGAACTTCCTTGGAGTCGACTCGGCTCTCAGTTTGTGAAACACAACCTTCTGCCATCTTGGTGTAGCGCTGCCTTGGAGTCGACTCGAGCTGTCTGGGAGTCGACTCGAATCTCAGAGGCAGTAACTTGGTTTTCTGTCTGTTGATGGTCGCGGAGTCTCGGAGTCGACTCGTGCAATGCGGGAGTCGACTCGAATCTCAGAGTCCCAAAAATGCTCTCTGACTTTTTCCTTGTGTTCCGCTGAGAGTCGACTCTTGCTTTCTTCGGAGTCGACCTACCAACCATCGGAGTCGACTCGCGTTCCACTGGAGTCGACTCGAATCTCAGACCCGAAAACTGCTCTCTGACTTTTCTGTCTGTGACTCCTAGGAGTCGACTCATACTTCCCCGGAGTCGACTCGGTAAACATTGGAGTCGACTCGAATTCCTCAGGAGTCGACTCGAAGACTATTCTTTCGAATTTTTCCTTTGATTTTACTCCTCCAATTTGAACCTTTTGAACTTTAAACTTGGGCCAATGAATTGTAGCTTTCTTCTAACTTTTCTTGAGAGCTTTTGGAGGCCTTCTTGTGTTCTTCCAACTTGCTATGTTCCTTGCAAAATAAATATCTTTCTCCTTGCAACATAAACATTAGTATCCATACTTCAAGGTTTTGTGATCATCAAAATCAATCTATGAATCAATCTTTGGGTCATCAATCTCCCCCTTTTTGATGATGACAAAACTTGGAGTATATGCAATATAAAAGATATTGTTTTCTAGAAGTATTACATAGCTAAGTTGCATGAAGTAGAAAACATATATATTTAAAAAAAAACATACTTCATGATAATGCTTTAGATTTAATCAGCTTAACACAATCAACATATTTCAATTTAAGCTGATTTGTATTCAATTCAAAGCATAAAGGCATTATGAGCATATACTTAGATATTTCTCCCCCTTTTTGACAACATCAAAAGATAGTGAAACATTAAGCACAAAGATCAGAATGCTCATATATTTCTTTTCCTTATTGTACTCTGATTTGCAAGTCAAATTATTGCAAGGATATGAATCATATAACTCAAGGCAATAATATTAGAATCAGATTAATGAGCATAGATCAGAGCCAATTAAGATAATTTCAGAGCAGAACACATCGAATGTGATACCACAGATAGTTTTCTAAGCAAGTGTAGGTGGAATCTTTCTTAAGTTAATTCAAGAAGTACCACACGAATGGAAATCTAACCTCTCTTCAATAATAAGTATGAAAGCTTGTTCATTTAGGACCTTTTGCCCAATCTATTAAGTATTTTATCAACCATGAGAGCAAATTAATTAATTCTCTTAATGACTTCAAAGTTCTTTTATGATAATAGGAGCATTGGGGCACAAATATCAAAATATACATTCATGCAATTTTTGATACATCTTAGAGCTCTTTTAAAGACTTTCTTTTATTTCTTTAGAAAATAAGCACAATTTGATACATAAAATAATGAATTTGCACAAAATTGAAGTTCCAAAAAGCAAGCCAATTAGAGCTCATTAGTGAAGTTTAAAAAAAATAGATTTTCTAAGAGATACTCAAGAAAATTTAACACATTATTCTCCTCCTTTTTCATTAAATTAGAGGCTCTTAAGATTTGCAATTTGGTTCAAGAGTGATGCATGAGATATACTAACCAAATAACACGCCTCAAGGTGTATCATAAAGATTTTCAGATTTAAATTTCAGATGATACATATTGGAGAGTATTAGAATCACTTTTCATTTAGTATTCTTTCTCTCTCCTTTAGTTATAGATTTATGCGATTAAGTTCCATAAGACCTCTCCTTCTGAAATTTTCTTTCTCCCCCTCAATTGATCATTCCATTTAAGAGTTTAGAATCCTAAGATAATGTTCAATAAAATTGTCAATCTCAAAAATTTATTTTCTATAAGTTTCAGCTTATTTTCATAAGACTCAAGGTTTGAGATAAGACAACCTTTATAGAACTCATCTCAAGGTAATTTAAAGCATGTCTTGCAATATAAGGAAGTTCATAAAAATCAATCCATAAGATTTAAGGTATACATCAAATTGAAGTAACTTTAGGATAAGATACTGAATATCTAAAGCTCCCCCTCAAAAGATGCGTACTTCTTTAATCATTCTTTTCTTTTGTTGAATTTCAGATTTTAATGACAAACGTGAATAGAACTGAAATTCTATGATATCGAGAATGGAGAGTGATCAAGAATTATTCAAAATTTATAGCAATCACCCTTTTTAATCTATCAAGAACAAGTTATACTTCCTCTTAATCTTTGAGAAAATGTACTGAAATATTAATCAGAAAATGATTCATTTGACGCTCAGTTTCTTTCAACAGCATTTACATTTTCTTTCTTTTAGAGTCATTTGAGTGAGGTGAAATATTTCTAGCTTTTAGATCATTCACTCTATTGATGGAAGTCTTTAATAATATAGGAGAGAAAAATATATAGATGATCATTGAGGTATATATATTTATAGAACTCAATTTCTTAATCATAGTTTTTCAGCAATGTATACATGAAGCACAATAAATATATTTTTTTTAATATCAAAATAGAATCATAAAAAAAATTGCTTGTAATCAAGATCATTGAAAGACACATCATTTAGACCAATATTAGTACATTTTAACGATAAGAAAAGATATGTTTCGGATGCGTACCGGAGCAACCAACCAAGGCATCAAAATTAATTCTGTTTTTCTTAAATTAAGATTTTATTTAGAAATCATATTGAATTTAAGCTTTTATACAAAATCAGATTCTGAATTTCATAAAGATTTTCAATAGAGGCTTTCAAAGTCATAATTTGAGATATGGATCTTCCACATTGTAGCTCATCTTAAATCATTATGATTGAAGACACATATTTCACACATATAAGAGGATATTCAGAATATTTGTATTTATGTTTAGCACATTATATACCAAAGTTAAGAAAGTTGAAGGATAGAACAAACTCAGTTCATTTTGCCTAAATAGAAATATCCTTCTCTTCTCCTTTTTACAAATTTATTCACCTTTCAGATTTTAACGATGATTGTGAATGACAAATCTGAAATTTCTTTTTAATAAAAAAAAAATTTTATATAGTATTCCAAATATTCAATCAAATTATCCAAGCATGAAGCATTGTAAAACATTGAGAACCCATAATTTAAAACATCATGCCACATGCAAAATATATTATGTGTTAAGTCATGCATTAAAATATTAAGAACAAGCATGTCAAGGATCAAAATCAATTCTTTTCAAATAAACTCCCCTTATTTAAACATTATCTTGCACTGATTTCATCCTTAAAGTGTGTTTTCAAGTGATTAAAAATTTGACTTGATTATTCTTATATATTTTCATTTACTTTGTCTTTCATTTTTATTTTCTTATGCTCTATACTCTATTTGCTCCCTATCCGGTGGAGTTGGGAAGGGGCACGAGGTACTACCACTAGCCTCCCTCTTGTGCCGTCCCTAATATGCCCTACACCGAATAGTTGGGTCAAATAGTGCCGGGTACTACCACTAGCCTCCCCATTGGCACCATCCCTATGATGAGCAATATAGAAAGGTTAAAATGTTCACTTCTAACTTTCCCTGTTTGAGTGTAATTAGTTACAGATTTTATCTCTTCCAAACGTCTCACAAATGTTCCGAGTATACTATGTTTGTTTTGCTTTTCCTTAAGATTGGAGTATTTGCCTTTACTCAGATTTTTCATCTCTTGAACAATGTCCATTTTCTTTTCTTTATCTCTCTCCCTTTTTGTCATTCTCAAGTAATTTACATGAAAGAGTAGAATAAAGAGATAATCTTATGTATCATATAGATGTATATTATGCTAACAACATTTTCATTGTGCTCAAGGATTCATAACTTCTCACAAGTTATTTTACATCAAAATTTTAAGCATATACTTGTGTATTTCATGGTTATGACATAGGCAAAGATATATTTTAGTTTGGGCAAACCATGAAATAATTTCTAAAAGTATAAGTCAGTCAATACACATATAGACATGATATCAAAAATTAATAATTAAAGACCTTAATCATGCCATAATAAGATTTAAGTTATTGACTTTGCTCAATTAATTTGTGAGAAAGGTGTCTAAAATTACCTATTCATTATATGTTCTTCAAGCCAAACTAGATTTCTTATGACTTTTGGCTGAAGAAGATCCTCTCTCTTGTTTGCATGTGAATGTTTAGTGTATCTTACATGAAGATATCCTTCAAGTTGAAATTTCTCATTTTTCTTTCTTGAAGGAAGGTCATTAGTTTCTTTAAGATACAAAGCATTCATCCAACATATATATATTTTTTTTAACTAGATGACTCAATATAAGATATGACAATAGTTGCATGTTGAGTCACTTTACTCAAGAGATTCCCTAAATATAAGCAAGCACATATCACTTGAACTAAAGAGATAGTTTCATTAAATCAGATGGTTCAAGGACAAGCATGTGAGGCAATAGGTAGATTTATCAAGGTCAAATCAATTTCTTATTTTCAAAATCAATTTAGTTTAGATTTTATTCAATAAGGCACGCTAGCTAAGTTTTAATCAACTTATCTTAAACAGTTGTTTCTATCACAATTCAGATTATGATTTATTTGTTTATCAATAAAATATGATTCATTAAAGTTAGATTGATGTCTTGCACAAGGTCACATAATGAGCATACAACCTGGTCTACTAGCTGTATGATAAAATAATTATTCTATCATGCTTCAATACAGCTTTAAACAATAGATCTATTTTGCTCATTCTTTTCAAATTCTACAAGATGGGGTCATAGACATACCTTCTTCATGCCAATCTTCTATGAGAGTTTTCTTGTGGACTAACATTGGTCAATGAAGATCCCCTTTCCTGTTTGTCTTAATTTGGAGTTTGAGAGAAGATGTTAATTCATTCATCATACATATTTCAAACTCACCTTGCAATATAACTCTTCATTAGTAGAACCAGAAATGATGTCATTAATGTACACTTTGAGCAAGTGAGGTGTCACACATTTTTTGATGCAAAGAATTATCACTATTACCTTCTATCAAAAAGGTTATTTAAGCTTTTATATCATGCTCTTGATGCTTGTATCAAATCATATATTGCTTTATCATATTTGTAATGAGTGTTTTCAAATATGGTGGTTATTTAACATATATCTTTTTTTAATAAAGTAAGCACATAGGAGTCCATTCTACACACTCATTTGATGGACTATAAAGCTCATAAAGCAAGCAAATGATGATGGTGATCTTTACTTCTAATCATGCAAAAATTTCATCAAGATCTATTTCATCTTTTCTTGATTTAGTCTTTTAGTAGTCATCACTTTTTCTTCATTAAGAGCATATCTGAAAAATCCAAGTTGGCTCTAATTATTAACAAGTTTTTCAGATTGTTATATGTAAAAGATTAACCATATACATACATAATTTAATTTTAGTATCTTGATAATAAATCATTAGTCTCATAAAGAATAAAATACCTTGATATTTTTGTAACTAAAAACTTTTCATTGAATACTCTATATGCATTGCTTGATGAATGATATCCAAGGATAGACATATCTCTATCAGATTTGGCATTATTTTCATAAGAGCATATCAAGCATAACATGTACGACTGAAAAATATGAAAGATATGCAATGGTTCATTTTTCATTTTTTCAGAAGATCAAAATTTTCATCAGAAATAGATCTAATAGAAATCATATGTATGACAAGCAGTGATGATAGTCTTTTAAAAATTATTTAAGTAGATGACTATCATACATAATTGTCTTTTTCATTTCTTCAAGAATTCTATTAACCCCTTTTTACTTATGATGTCCATGGAGCTGAAATAATTGAATTTAATACTATTTTCTGTATAACCTTAATCTGGATTTTGGTTTTCAACACTGTGCCATGATCTTCACAGTTTGGAAACCTTTTTCATTTGAAACGCTTCTACAAGATTTAGTAAATACAGAAAAATACTTCAGTTTTATTCTCCAAGAACAAGTCCAATGTAAGCTTTTGAAGACTTAGAGATGGAAACAACATCTTTAGATTTAGAAATGATTTTTGTTTGTTTCCTTAGTTAGCATGCATAGCAAAAACTTTGACCTTTAAGTAGATAATCTAAGCAAGCCTATGGCAAGGTCTTTTGAGATTAAGTACATACTAGCATGAGTTGATTCTATGTGCCAAGGATGGTTTCTTTAATCTTGGTATTCAAAAGCATACCAAGTACACATTATCATATTGATGATCAATAAAAATAATGCCATGGACAAAAATTCTTAATCAAGCATATAGAGGGTTCATAGAGTTATTTTTAATGAATTAATTAATCATTTAGCAACTTATCCAATAGTGAGTGGAGCATACAAAAAAAAATGAAGTGATTTGAATATATTTTCTTTTCATACCCAAAAAGACAAATATCACTTATATCACAAAAATGATTAATACTTTCAAGTTATGTTTTAATCAACTAATAAAGTAATTTCAATACGAGAAGATGTAAGAATTACTTATTTCATCCTTTCTTTTATTTAAATCATTCTTTTTAATTACATTTTAAATTCAATTCTTTAACACATGTCTAGAGCACCCATTGTTTAGATAACATCTTTCATTAGAACCTTGGATAGCTAGACATGCTTGCTGAAAGAATAATCATATTTTCAACTTAGGAACCCAAGCTCTTTTGGGTCCTTGTAGGTTAGCTATAATTGTTCCTTTTGGAACCCATATTTTCTTAATAGCTATTTTGTCCATGAATTTACAGATTTTAGGATTACAAGGGATGTATTTCTGTATCCTCTTGTTGAATTTAACAAACTTAGATCGAACATGAGTAGTAGGAAAACTTTTAATGTTCTGTTTCTCCCTTTTTGGTTCATCAAATTTGTAATGTATAGATTTAGGAACAACAGAAGAGATTTTACTTAGCTTTTGTTTATGAGAATCTGTTTTAGAGTAATTAAAAACTGTTTTAACAAACATATTCTTAAAAGGTTTTTGGGTGTACCAAGGTTGATATCCTAATGTAACTTTATCAAATTCAGCTCCTTGATCATTTATCATTAGGTTCAATTTTTCAGAGCTGAGGGTAAATCTTTCAACAACAGGTTTTAATCTGTCAACTTCTTTAGTTAATCTTCTGTTATCTTCTGAAAGTGACTCATTGTTTTTCTTAAGTTTATCATGACTTTCAGTGAGAAGTTGATCTCTTTGATTTAGTTCTTGATTTTCTTTAATTAAGATTTCAGTTTTACTGGTTAGTTTCAGTTTTTCATCTATTAGAATTTGATTTTCAATCTTCAAGTTTTTGTTCTTACAAATAAGTTTCTTATATTCTAAATACAAATCAGAAAAGGCATCATGGAGTTCATCAAATGTAAAATTGCTTTCAGTTTCAGCATGTACCTCTTGTGCCACCAAGCATGGATTTTCAATATGATACTGCTCTCCTTCTACACATGATGTTTCAGATTTGTTAGTGCATTCATATTTGTCTTCAAGCATATTCCATATTTCTTTAGCAGTCATGCAAGAAGATATGCAATTAAACTCATTCCTATCTAATGCACAATATAAAAGGTTCATGGCATCAGCATTCAATTGTGCTAAATCCTTTTCATTAAAAGTTTGAGAGAGTGTGTGAAGATCATTTATTATGATTTTCCATAAATAATAGTTTTGTGATTGAATAAAGATGCGCATGCGTATTTTCCAATGTGTATAGTTTATGCCATTAAATAGTGGTGGTGTATCAATTGATTGTCCTTCTCCTAGAAAACTATCTATTTGAGTTGTCATGATCTTTGGCTCTAGTCGGTTAAGACTACAAATAATATTTGAGCACCTGCTCTGATACCACTTGTTGCCCAGTAGATACAACCCAAGAGGGGGGGTGAATTGGGTCTTTTAATACTTTTATGCTACTTCTAAAACTTTTTGATTAACTATGCTAAGTTGTATAGATGCACAGTGAAAGTTAAACTTAGCAAGGGTTTGATGTATAGACTGCGACTTGATTAAATATGCTTGCAACTAAAGGATGTGCGGATAAGAATTAAGCAAGCAATTTATCTAAGTAAGTAAGTGTGTTAGTTAGACAATAACTAGAGGCATTACAAACACAAAGGACATATAGTGGTTCGGTGCACCCCAGCACCTACATCCACTCCCCAAGACCTCTTGGGAATTTCACTATAATCCTACCGATTACAGCCGGTTGTTTTACAAGCTCACAACCCAACTTGTTGTTTTACGAGCGCACAACGAACTCGGTCGGTTTTCCCAGGCTCACCGACTAGAACCTCCCCGATTGTTTTCTCGGGATCACAATCAAACCCTTACACGTTGGTTTTACCCTCGGCTCACCAACAAACCTATCACCGTTGGTTTTCCCTTTGGC